>NC_085864.1:7794370-7806870 GCF_034702125.1 Engraulis encrasicolus | reverse complement strand
CCCTCCTCGCTATTTACCTTTATGTGCTTTTGAGCTATTTAATTTTTTGTGCCATGATGTCTGTTTTTATTGAGGTTTCACTGTTGTACTTTGGTGTTCAGAAAAGTGCTTCCAAATAAAATGTATAGTTATTATTATTATTATTATGTAACATAAGAATACAATAGGAATTTGTAAGAAGAGTGCACTGGCCATCCCTGGATGTAGTCCCTTAGAAGTAGTCCAGCTTGTTTGTGTTTATAAATGGATTGACTAACCTTATTTATCCCAAGGCGGGAAATTAAAGGCATTAAATTATGAATAATTGTTTTTTTTCTTGACAACCTAAAAACACTACAATCTGTGCTGGATACTATTCAAAAAGGACAAATATGCTGTATTTTACGCTGGAGATGCAAATAAAGGAAAGTGTGATCAATAGATTTTCTTTCCAGCCTATCTAACAGCCCTCCCGCGCGTGTGTGTGTGTGTGTGTGTGTGTGTGTGTGTGTGTGTGTGTGTGTGTGTGTGTGTGTGTGTGTGTGTGTGTGTGTGTGTGTGTGTGTGTGTGTGTGTGTGTGTGTGTGTGTGTGTGTGTGTGTGTGTGTGTGTGTGTGTGTGTGTGTGTGTCTATAGGAGAATAAGGATAAGATCATGCTGCTGGCCTACTTCCGTGTGATATATACAGTGGGCTACTCCCTATCCCTGGCCAGCCTCTCCCTTGCACTCATCATACTGCTCATCTTCAGGTGAGAACACACACACACACACGAACGCACGCACGCACGCACGCACGCACAGACACAGACACAGACACAGACACACACACACACACACACACACACACACACACACACACACACACACACACACACACACACACACACACACACACACACACACACACACACACACACACACACACACAAATGCATGCACCAATGCCAGCCACTCCCTTGCACTGATCATACTGCACATCTTCAGGTGAGAATACACACACACACACACACACACACACACACACACACACACACACAAAAAAACATTGCAAGACAGTTAAGCGTAACAAGGTAAGTTGCCATGCTATCTGAAGTTTGCCTTAAGTTAACTCAAAGTGAAGCTAACTCAACTTGAGGCAGCAGTGCAACCTACTTTAAGGCAGCAGTGCAACCTACTTGTTTTATATTTAACTGACTGCAATGTTTTACAGTGCAAGCACACAAATGCATCCACGAACACACACACACACACACACACACACACACACACACACACACACACACACACACACACACACACACACACACACACACACACACACACACACACACACACACACACACACACACACACACACGTGCGCGTGTGTTGTCGATCACTTGCTCCAACAGGGGTGGGCTATGGGAGGAGGATGGGGGAGGGAAGGAGAGGAGTGGGTAGATACGTACATGTACACACACTCCAGAACATTCTTTGTTTACTTGGATTCAATCCAGATGAGTCAGTCAATTGTGTTTCCTCTCAGCTGTAAAGGATGTGGAGGCAGCGCTCAGAGGGTTAGGAAAGAAAAAAACAAATTGCTGTGGGTGCAGAATATAAAATATGCAAAGGGAGAAAAAGAGAAGAAATATTCACACACCACAAAAAGGTCCCTTGTTGTGATTTAATGAGAAAAAATGGCACAACGTCTCTGCCTATAATGTCTTCGTCAGGTGCAAGGCCGCCGCTACAGGCATAAGCAGAGTAAGCAGAGCGCTTAGGGCCTCAACCACTTTGCCTCCAAAATTGGGGCCTCTTAAATTGAGATTGACTGAAAAAACGTATTATTATTATTTCATTATGAGGGGCCCTCCTGAGCAGTTATGCTTAGGGCCTCCAAAACCTTAGCAGCGGCCCTGGTCAGGTGTATTGTAGATTGAAACATTGTGCCATTTTTTCACATTAAATCACAACAAGGGATCTTTTTGTGGTTATGAAAGATGTGACATGTAGGACTCAGTTGTCTGCTACAAGGATATGACACACGACACACCAGAGACTGGAGCTTTTTATTGTTGTTTTTTTCTCTCACCATGCATTTCAATTGCTAGGATGATTGATAACATTAACATGCATGCATACACAAGCACTGTTTCCAACACAGGTAACCAGAAGACCTGTGTAATTTTGTCCTAGTGTACAATCTGCTTACTCTGCCCTGGTTGGAACAAACTGGTTGTGGGTTCTTGTTAGGTTTTTAGAGCTTTTCGTTAACAACACAGTCTGTCTACCTCATCAGGTACAATGGACTAACTGGCGTAACAGCTATGTAATATCATGTGCTAGTGTTGTATTTACATCATGAATCTACTTTAACTTTTTTACTTTTGACACCTCTGCCACAAATAGGCATGCACACACGCACACGCATACAGAGACTGATTGAACTTCAACTTCAGATGAGTGCCCACACATACAGCCGTCTCCAAAAGTGTTGTCACCTATCCATCTGTTTGGAATAACTAATTTGCTAATAACCTGACTTTCAATTAATCACTTGGCTTCAGAAGTCACTCATATGAAAGCTACATGAAAGCTGAAGTTTTATGTACAAAAATGAATTTAATGCACCAAAAAAAGATTGACCCTTTAATGAACACAGACAGGGCAGAATATGAAAAAAGAAACATGGTGCATAAAGTGAAACATGGTAGGGATACAGCTCTTATGAGGAGCTGCATGCATGCTGCAGGTGTTTGAGGACTTTTATCATTGATTAAATCATGAAGTTAAAAATGTATTGCTCTACGTATAGCAAATATGTCACCATCTCTCATTGACCTTCATTGTTTTTCATTGTGTTGCTTTCCATGATTACAACGACCCTAAACATACACCTAAGGCCAACATTGATTTTCTGAAGAGGTGAGAGTGATTCAGTGATTAAGAATGACACCCGATCTGCGTGTTCGAAGTGTTTTGAAGTGACTAATCTGCTCATTTTCACATTATGTTCGATAGGCGACAAAACTTTTGTCTTGTGAAAATCTGCCCTGTCTGTGTTCATTAAAGGGTCAATCTTTCTTTGGTGCATGAAATTTATTTTTTTACATAAAACTTCATTCGGGAGGGTTGTAGCTTTCATATGAGTGACTTCTGAAGCCAAGTGATTAATTGAAAGTCAGGTTATTAGCTGTTATTCCAAACAGATGAATAGGCGACAACACTTTTGGAGACGGCAGTACACAGTGGAGGCTTCAGGCAGATTTCCCTCAAGTTCTGTGTATTTTAGTTGCTAGGATGGTGCAGAGCACACAGAGAGCGACTGACTGACTGACTGACTGACTGGGAAAACGTTATCCGAATGTTCTGCTCTACCTGTCCCAATTTCACTTCATTGATTCTGGTACTGATTTATGAAATTATGAAGCATCCGTGTGTGTTCAGTCGATATCTTCCTGTTTTGAAGTTTCATAGGCCTACAAGAAAATATATGAACGTTAGACAGACACCACTTGTAATCCCCTCTCATGTGCAGTTTAAAGGAACAGTCCAACTTTGCAGCCACAAGTGATCACTGGACGGAATTAGCCGTGTTGCTCTCTGGTAAATTTTATATTCATTTTAAAGAGGTTTAGAAGTTCATGTGATGTGATGATGTTTTGTTTGGTTCCATTACTTCTATTGCTACGCTTAATATTGATACACTGTAAAACTAGGCAATGTAAACACATAGAGAAAAAAATCCTATGTATTCTCACATTTTACCAGGGCTTAACTACATACATGAGCAATTTCCTGAAATGAGGTGGACTGTTCCTTTAAAGCTATGGTCACGTACTCTAGCAAAGGTTGGACAAATGTTGGATGTTTCCTCCGTCTCAAAATTATCTGTATTATCATGATATCTGTTAAAAATGAATTATGTCACAGAAATATCAAATAGATGTAACATCTGTCATTGCCAAAAGAACACAAAGCAATAGCAGGGTGTGAGTACTCTTAGAATTTCATAGTGGGCTAATTGAGCTCCTTATTCTGTCAAGCAATACTGTATTTTGTAATGATGTTTAGTTTGTTTTCCTGAGCTTACAGCATCTTATCACATAAGCAGGATGATTCTATATATAAAACAAAACCCAACAACACATTGGCCCAGGGACTGTAACCACTTCCTTGTACCTAAATACCTGTAAGTTGCTTTGGATGAAAGTGTTATGTAATTTCCTGTTGAAGTGGGGGTGGTGTGGTGTTGGCCATAATTGGCCATCTCCTCACGTACTCTGGAACAAACACCCCAAAGTCGTTGTTGTTTTTGTTATTGTGGTTGTGTTTATCTGCCGGGGCGCCCGGAGCCGTACCACCAGGGGTTCCGAGCACGCTACTCCAGCAGGGGTTCTCGGCAAGTGAGGGCTCCATTTTGTCGGCCTCCTGTGGTGCTCCTTTTTAAAGCCTGTAGCGTTCCGAGCGTCGAACCCATCAAACTCTGCGTCGCATTGTGGGCTTTTGGCATCCCAGGGAGACATTTGGTTACACTCTCAATGAATAATTGTGAAAATTGTTCCCAAATTGGGGAGGTACTGCAGGGGGGTCGCTGACACAAGGAACTGTTTGCATAAAACTTTGAATAGGCCTATATGTTTTTGTTTAATATAACCATTCCACAACTTGATTAGTAACAGTATTCATTTGTAGCCTATGTAAATAGATGTACTTACTATTCTTTTGAATTTCACATTAAATTTCAGCAATATTAAGAGACAAAAAAAAACATTTCAAAGGCTTCAATTTAATGGTGGGGTGTCGCGGAAATAATCTTGGGGTCCAAAAGTGGGTCCCTGCAGAGCTAGTTTGGGAACCAGCTGCTTTACTGTACTGTAACTATAACTGTGGCCAGAGGACTGGCTTTAGGAGCAAGCATTATAAAGTGTGTCAGGACCTGAATATAGGAAATTACATTTTCAGTAACAGGTTTTGGAAGCATACATTATTACACTGTATGAATGCAGCAAATAAATACCTATCAATCACACAGCAATGCAGAGGCTGAATTCTCAGTTCAGAGCGGAGCGCTATTATCACACTGCAAATGGAGAAAAGAACAGGGGATGAGAGGATGAGAGGGAGAAGGGATGAGAGGGGAGATTGATGAATGAAAACAAGCCAGGAGGAAATGGGATGAAAGGGTTGTTATGGCGAGAGAGAGAGAGAGAGAGAGAGAGAGAGAGAGAGAGAGAGAGAGAGAGAGAGAGAGAGAGAGAGAGAGAGAGAGAGAGAGAGAGCTGCAGGCAAAATGGAAAAGGGAGAACAAAAGACAAGAAGACCTTTGAAAAGAGTGGAATAGAAAGAGAGAGAGAGAGAGAGAGAGAGAGAGAGAGAGAGGATTCAGTTTGCCGTCATATGAATGACTGTTGACTGTGTACAATTGACAGTATGGCAGACTAGTGATTGTATGCAGTCTATACATTGGACGATCAATCATGATTCATTATATCATATATATAGCCATATCCAGGAGATTAAAATGGTCAAACTGATGAGGACAGAGGTTCTCAAAGTTGGGTCCAGCGAGTAATTTTAGGTGTGGATGGTGGGGACATGTCCATGCCACATTTTCACTAATATAATGGAAAAATAGCATATCCGGACAATTTGCCATTCTAATGTCCCCACCACTTTCCAAGCCAAACCTACACCTTTGCCAGGGACCCTGAAAAAGTTTATTGCTATATAGTACAAAATTGCTGAGGCATTAAAGTTTCTACATAGACCACACTTTTGCAATGAAATGAACACATACAGCATAGTGGTGGCAGCCATTTGTAGGGTGTGCACATGAGGGGGCGCTAGCAAATCTTCAGCTACACTAGTGGTAGCAGTAGGGGTCCCTGGCCCAAAATAGTTTGCAAATACATCTACCTGACCTAGCGAACACCTGGCACCCTCTGCTGTGGTGAGAATAAGAGCCTTGGCATGCCTCCAACAAAAAGATCCAAAATCAAAGTGAGGTACCGACTTTTCCATTTCATTTGGCACATGCTGAACAATAGATGGTAGGCCACATCAAAATTCACATCACAGTTACAAGCAGCAACAGTGTTTATTTAATTATTTATTTAGTTGTTTGTTTGTTTGCTTGTATTCATGCTGCTGGTAAATGTTCATGGGCATAAGCTGAGGGGAGTCGCACTGTGCAGTGATGTGAATGAATGTTCCTAAGGAGCTCATTGAGAAAACTCTCATGACTGCCTAATGTTTACACTGAGTTGGGACTATATATTGGGATTGGGGAGCTTGTTTATTCATGGGAATGTTCCTTTGAGTGAGTGTGTATGCATATGTGTGTGTGTGTGTGTGTGTGTGTGTGTGTGTGTGTGTGTGTGTGTGTGTGTGTGTGTGTGTGTGTGTGTGTGTGTGTGTGTGTGTGTGTGTGTGTGTGTGTGTGTGTCTGTGTCTGTGTCTGTGTCTGTGTCTGTGTCTGTGTGTCTGTGTGTGCGTGCGCGCGTGCATGCATACCTGTGATTGTGCATCATCCACAACCCGTTTGCCTCGTTCATATATATTCCTGTATCTTCCTGTGTGTGTGTGTGTGTGTGTGTGTGTGTGTGTGTGTGTGTGTGTGTGTGTGTGTGTGTGTGTGTGTGTGTGTGTGTGTGTGTGTGTGTGTGTGTGTCTGCATGTGCGTGTGCGTGTGTGACAGGAAGCTGCGCTGCACGCGTAACTTCATCCACACCAACCTGTTTGCCTCCTTCATCCTGCGTGCCGTCTCCATCCTGACGCGCGACGCCCTGCTCACCAGAGACGCCCCCGAGTTCAGGGACAGCAGAGACGTGTCCAACATGCTGAGCGACAAGGTACACACACACACACACACACACATACGCACACACACACACACACGCACACACACACACACACACACACACACACACACACACACACACACACACACACACACACACACACACACACACACACACACACACACACACACACACACACACACACACACAAGAACAGCAGAGACGTATCCAACATGCTGAGCAACAAGGTACACACACACACACACACACACACACAGGAACAGAAATTATCGTGCGCACACACACGCACACACACACACACACACACACACACACACACACACACACACACACACACACACACACACACACACACACACACATACATTTTTAATAGATGGCTTCCCATACATACAGAATGTATTTGCTTGGAGTTCAAGGTTAATAGATACTGTACCATATATGTACCATGGGTTTAGCATGCATAGTGACACAACATGAAACACACAAGTACAAGAGTATTCTTAACTTCCAAAAGGGGGTCCCCGCTGAAAAAGGTTGGGAACGGCTGATGTAAAGCATAATACTAGAAGAACAAGTGGATGAACAAACCCTGCAGATAAAAAAACATCTAGGGTCAAAGAACAAAGCAAAGAGACCATGCTGCACATCACCGTGGAAAACCTTTGCAAATAAATGGATCTCATAGAGCAGTCAGCAGGTTATGTGGGTGAAGCTGGTAAATACTGAAGTGACCCAATTGAAGAGGTAAGGAACAGTACTCTTCAGATTTTTTCTCATTAATTTTCTCGCAAACGTTTCGGGCTCCGAACCCTTCATCTGAAAGCGAAAGTGAAAGCCCACCTGGGAAACTCAAACTCCCGTTGTCATTGAGACACAGCTCTCTACAGCGCACAAGTGCACACTGCACACAACGAAATTGCATTTATGCCTCACCTGTGCAAGGTGGCATCCCCCAATGGTTCCCCAAGGAAGCAGTGTGGTGGGACGGTACCAGGGTACATCAGTCATGGAGGAGGACGGGGGAGATCACTGGTTAATTACTCCAACCACCAACCTGGCGGGTCGTGATTCGTGTCTAACAAACATCGCACTGGTCGAAAGGTTCATGTGCCTTTAGTCCAGCACCTGATGAGTAAAGATGTGCGCCTAACACTACTTTCGAACCTGGTAGGTATGTGTACACAGAGTACTGTATGTACTGAACATTACATAGGCCTATGTATACAGACGATAATGGGTTTCATTTATTGTTCTTTTATTCATGAAATGGAACATTATGTGAAGAATGGTCTACATGAACAGAATGCTAAGCAATAGCCAATCAGAGTCAAGGTTGAGAATTGCGTGGTTTGCAGGCCTACTTGTAATTGGATGGCTGGATCTCAGGCGACCTTGACAGGAAGGAGTCCAAGCACATGGAATTTTAACTGGACAGAAGATACCGGAGCAGCACAGATGTAATTCTTTTCTTCTTTTAATGAAGTGCACATGTCCATAAGTAATGTCTGATGAAGAGGGTACATTCATTGAAACGTTGTTCTGCACTTAATTAAAAGAAGAAAAGAATTGCATATGTGCTGCTCCAGTGTCTTCTCTCCGGTTACGATAATCTGTCTGTCTCTCGTTGATGCACCAGATGACAAAACAGATAAGCACGTGTAACTACCCCTTTTTTGGCCCAAGCAAATTTTTTTGTCAAACTATGTGTGCAAGTCAAACTAATTCCTCCGGCCCTTTCATGTTGCCTTGAGGACTTGTGGTGTGAGGGTCAACGTCATTGATGATTTATTCCATATCTTCCACACATTTCAAATATAATTCTCTCATTTGTAATTGAGGCGTTGAATGGGATAAAAACCTTCTCAAGCCACACCGCACAGATTGACAACGGGGAGCAGGGGCGGATCTAGCCTGGGTGAAATATAAATATGGGGCCCTCATATTAAGAAGTCATTCATAAAGAAGTCATTCTTTAAACGCGTCACCAATAAGCATGGAAGGCGCAAGGGTACTATTTTACTGTTTTGTCTCATATTTATATCTTTGATTACTTTATATAGTAAGGGATGAATTAAGAGCAGGCCTATACTATCCTACTTTTTTGTTTTTATCACAACTGTTGTGACAGTTGGGGGCCCCTATGGAGGGCAGGTTTGGTCGAGGCCCTAGGCAATTGCCTAGTTTTGCCTAATGTTAAGTCCACCGCTGTCAGGGAAGAATTATTGTGTTCTCCACATAGTCGGGCAACACTGCGACCGAAGAGGACGGACGGACCAGGAAAGGGAGATGGAAGAAAGCAGTTTGCAGCCAATGACCTCTCAAGGCATTCACAAAACCAGACCCACTATCTAGTATTGGCAATCGTGAACTGAAGTGAAATGACAGAATATCTGCAGTAGATAGTATGTATTCATTACATGACATTACACTTAGCTTACACTTCCATCCAAAGCGACTTACAGTTATTTGGGTACAGGGTATTGATTACAGGCCCTGGAGCAATGTGGTGTTAGGTGCCTAGCTCAAGGGCACCTCAGACATGGGATGGTGCTGGTAAGGGTGGGATTTGAACCGGCAACCCGCCACTCTCTGATCTAAAGGCCAGCAGTCTAACCATTAGGCCACAGCTTACACATAGTAGGGGTTTTCTTCAGTTTTCATTGTCTGTTGGCAGTCATGTACCGTATTCACGGTCTATTGGCGGTCATGTACCGTATTCACTGTATATTGTCAATCATGTATTCAATTGGGCAACCATGAAAGAAGGTGGGGTGGGAAGCAGAAGCACAGGCATTGTGGTTAGACACGGTGTCTTACAGCATATTGTACTGTGCAGATAGCAGCGTGCATAGACCACCTCAGACATGGGGGAAGCGTTGTACTTGATAGACAGAGGCGTTCATGCCTTTCAATTTCATGTGCACAATCTGGTGAATAGGTTTATAGAATTGATACAATTGAAATGCATTCATGTATGATGCTGAACAAAACTGTTCATAGTTGTGGCGTAAGATTACTTCATGCACTGGTTTTATCTTTTCTTTTTCTGCCTCTTTCTTTTCTTTCAAAACCCCTGCATGATCACTGTCCTCTAATGAATACCCCTTTGATCATCATCACACTTTAAGAAACGACAACCACACTTTCTCCCCTACACTTGAGATATAAGCTTTTCGCTCCATTGGTTTGGCTCATTTCTTGACACAGAGATGACATTCTCAAAACAACACAAACAACCAGACCCCAGAATGGCGTTTCTCATTGCTTTCATCAAATTTCAAAAGCTTTGTACATGTCAAATGTCTACTGCATTTTCGCAAATTGGTATGTACAAGTAGCCTACATTTGACACAATGAGCACACATTTAGCACATTTTCCAAATAAATATGGTAGATCTTGCATATCTAAATGGATTAGTCAGTGTCTCCATGCACCATCCCTTTTATTTAGCATTGTGTAAGCACTGCAAGTCAAAATGCTTAGAGCATGGGTACTGGTGATTTATATGAGAAAGGATTTTTGAAACATGTAAGCTGTTCTTGGAGAGATATGAATGTGATGATGATCCATGTACTGTAGTTGTGCTCATCCAGGTTATTTTGGCACCCCAGGAATCAATTTAGTATCTCTAACCTACTTACATATCAACACTCTACCCCAAACTTGATGAGACCCCCATTAAATTCCTCTTGGATCAATAAAGGATCTCCACCTTACTCATCACAGCTCTACTGTACTCTATTGTTCTCTAGTACATAGACACAATTTGACTAAAAATCTTAATTTCCTTCGGGATCAATTAGGTGCTACTTCTCTCTTCTCTTCTCTTCTCTTCTCTTCTCTTCTCTTCTCTTCTCTTCTCTTCTCTTCTCTTCTCTTCTCTTCTCTTCTCTTCTCTGCTCTGCTCTTCTCTTCTTTTTCATACTATATTTCAGGGATTCCCAAAGTTTGCCGGTACATTCCAGCCAAGGCCCCCCTTACATGGGTTGTGCATGCCACACTATTTTTTCTGTGCTCCCTCTTTTACAACCATGGCCTAGGTCTGTGAGTCAGTGAGTGCCCCACTGGGACATATAAAACAGTAACGATAATAGTTGAAAGATGCAATAAATTACTAGAACAGCATACAATTCGTAACTAATGAGAATATTGTTTAGATTATTTTTGATATATTTTAGTTATTGAATTTTTCAATCATTTATTTTGTTTTGCTATACTTTTCGTGCCCATCTACTGCGGCTAGGGGTCCCTGGCCTGGCCAATTTGTCGACTTGCACCCTGACCTTTAATTTTTATGTTATTTTTTAAGAGCTCTTTATTGTTGATAGGACAGGCTGTCTCTTCTCTTAAAAAAAGAACCAGGAAGAGAGTATGAGAGAGAGGTGGTGTAGGGCTAGGGAAATGACCCAGACCGGAATCGAACCCATGTCGCCGGTGTAGTAACCTAGTGCCCTACCGTTAGGCCACGGTAGGGCCATGAAATCCTCAACTTGACCCTTGACACCACCCGCCACCACCTCCCTCTCCTCCCTCTCCTCCTACGCCTTGTCAGGGTGTCATGGTGCCACGGTGCTGATGCAGTACTGTGTAATCCTCATCTTGACCCATGACCCTTGACCTTTCATGAATGACGACCTCCTCCTCCTCCTCCCTCTCCTCCAGGCCCTGTCCGGGTGCCGCGTTGCCACGGTGCTGATGCAGTACTGCGTAGGGGCCAACTACTACTGGCTGCTGGTGGAGGGCCTGTACCTCCACAACCTGCTGGTGCTCATGGTCTTCTCGGAGAACAGCTACTTCTGTGGCTACCTGGTCATTGGATGGGGTGAGTGCACAGAATGACAACACGCGCGCACACTCACGCATGCAGGAGCACACATGTGCACACACATGCATGCATGCAGTCACACATGTTCACGCACACACATACATGCATGCATGCAGTCACACATGTTCACGCACACACATACATGCATGCATGCATGCACACGCAGACACACGCAAACACACACGCGCGCACACATGCACACATACACCACACACACACACACACACACACACACACACACACACACACACACACACACACACACACACACACACACACACACACACACGCGCGCACACTCTCTCTCTCTCTCTCTCTCTCTCTCTCTCTCTCTCTCTCTCTCTCTCTCTCTCTCTCTCTCTCACGTGCACATATGCACAAACACACATGCACACACACACATGCACAAACACACATGCACACACACACACACACACACACACACACACACACACACACACACACACACTCACACACACACACGCGCGCCCTCTCTCTCTCTCTCTCTCTCTCTCTCTCTCTCTCTCTCTCTCTCTCTCTCTCTCTCACGTGCACACATGCACAAACACACATGCACACACACACATGCACAAACACACATGCACACACACACACGCACACACACACACACACACACACACACACACACACACACACACACACACACACACACACACACACACACACACACACACACACACACACACACACACACACACACGTGTATCCCTATTTTCTCCCTTTAATTCAGAGAGTGGAGGCAATCTTTCACCTGAGTAATCTTCAAAAGAGTTAATTTCATTGGCAATGCGTTTGCTCCTGTGTAGCATGCCAACGTGTCATTGACAACCGTTCAGGACAGTGCACATGATTTGACTTCCATTGTAAT
>NC_085864.1:7781870-7789370 GCF_034702125.1 Engraulis encrasicolus | reverse complement strand
TTTCCATGTATCTCTATGGTGGACTTGAAGCCATATAGTTCCTAGGCAATTCTTGCCGAGTCGGCCCTGTTTCGTTAAAACGGTAGTCTCCCCTCCCTCCCAAACAACCCAGATATTTTTTTCGGGCTGACCCTTTATTTAAGAAAGCTATTAAAATAGTTTAAATGACCAATGAGCATGGCTATTTGGGTTGATTGGCAGTTGCCATTCTTTAGAATTATTGTTTTGATTGACAGGCAGGCCGTTGTCAAGGAGAAGGGCGAGTCTCGCGGCGTCTCCAGGGGAAGCCCCCTCCCTCCCTGCTGCATTACTTTCAACCAGCTCTGCTTTCAACAGCTTCATTACTGCGATCTCTTATTTAATTTTGGTACACTTTCTCCACAAATATGCGTTGTTGTACTTTTGGATGTACTTCTCCGTACTCTGTAAGGACCTCTGCAGTTTTGGTAAGTAAAATAAAAACATGTATAGGCCTATACGTGGCTGATTGACCAAAATGACTGAGCTTTGTTAAACAAACACGTACGACAATGCTAGCTTGTTATTAGCCCAAGGCAGCATGCTGATCTTTCAGTGTTTGATGATCTGTCGGCTTGTCAAGTAACTTAATTATAATTTGAATGCCATTGCTTTTGAAAGCAAAATGTGTCTGTTTGGCGTGCGTCAGGTGTAATTCCCTCCTTCCGTACCGTAGCCAAGTCCTTACATCAAGATGAGTAAACATTTCACTACCATTCTGGCACTATGCTGGCCAGTGGCCACATCGGAAAAGCAACGTAGTCTAGCTGTGTTCCTCCGTCAACTGTTAAATATTGTTTGTTTCTGTGTTGCCAAATTGCCAAGTTGCTAGTTGGTGATGAAATGATGGTCATTGGTACGTTCGTTTTCAGTATGCAAATTGCGTCATTAATGTTGACTGTACTGAGTGACGAGTGCATAGTGTAATGCAAATTGTGTCATTAATGTTTAATTGTAGGCCTACTGACGAGTGCATTGTGTAGTAAACATTTCCCCATCCTCATGTGACATGGTTTCATTCTGTAGGCAAACAACAAACCACACTTCACCTGGAAAACAGAGCCAGGACTCACTGTCAGGTAAGTGAAGTTTCAAATCCTTAAAGTATGCTCCTGAGTTAAGACCAGAGACCTTCCAATGTAAAGCTAACACCATCATCTGCTTACTCTGCATGTGTTTATATATTAGTAATAAAATAGTAATGAAATATAGTCCAGGAAGACAGATGCTGAGGCACTCAAGGTTGCAATTTTTTTACTTTTTTATTTGGCTACAATGCCTACGCGTTTCGGCCCTTATGGCCTTCTTCAGGGCGTATCAAGCTTGTATCCTTGATACGCCCTGAAGAAGGCCATAAGGGCCGAAACGCGTAGGCATTGTAGCCAAATAAAAAAGTTTTTTTTTAAAGAATTGCAACCTTGAGTGCCTCAGCATCTGTCTTCCTGGACCAAGTTTGAGAGCCTCTACACTGATGAGCACCAAGGAAAAAAGGTGAAGACCCAGAAGCACTCCAATTACCTGCTTGTGAGTAATGAAATATATGTTGTTCTCATCACCCTTCGTTTGTCATCATTTTCTTTACAGATGTCTGAAAATGTACAGTAGGCTACACGCCAGCAGGTCTCACCATAGTCAACATCATCAAGGATTGTCACTCCGACCTGAGAAGAGGCCCCATAGAGACACGGACAAGGACCAGCCACTGTTGCCAGTGCACAACTGAGGACCCGACCAGCCTGCTGCCATCTATGATATATAGTACCCGGTATGTAACATTACACTACACTCAGCCAATGCTTTCATCCAAAGCTTATCACTTATTTTTACATGTGCCTCCCAATTTGAAGGGACAAAAAGTAATTGGACTGGATAAAAGTATACATCAAGCGTAGTAAACTCTTAGCATTTGTCAGTAGCCACTATCTTCAATAATTACAAGGGTACCAATTCTATTGACAGATATGCATGCCCACACCATGAAACTACCACCCCATGATTTTCACTGATTAGGCAGCATGCTTTGAAACATGAGCAGCCCATCTCCTTATCTATTGTGTTTTCTTCCCATGAACCTAAGTTGTTGGTGTATCAAACGGTGACGTATTCTCATCACACTTCATATGCCATTATTTTATTTACAGCGGAGCGGTCTGAAGACGTGGAGTACACTGCAGCAGGTATCACATGACCAAGGACTTGGACAACGTCTCTGTTTACATCTATAGTGTATTACACAAGTGAGTGTACACCCCCATATTTCTGCAGATGTAATGGGACAATAAAGACATTTGAAAACTGAAAATGAAGTCTGCACTTCAAGCTCATCACATTAAATAAGTAAAACAGGAGCTTGGTGAGCAGACTTAATTTTCAGTTGTCATTTGACTTTGTTAGTCCTGCACCCAAAACTTTTTTGAGAAGGATGTTCATGGGTTTTTCCTTTTTAAACAAATGTAGACATTTGTAGACACTGAAATGTTATAGTTACTCTATATATACCAGTGATATGCTTCAATTATGTTAATGTTACATTAATTATTTTTTAAAAATAGATTTGTATTTATCGTTACAGCTGAAGATGTGCACAGTACGCTACTGCCTGCATCCTACCACCACAGAGGATCCGATATGCAGAACCAGCTTCAAAAACCATTGCAATTATGAAACACAGTTAATAAATGCTTATATACAGCAGCCCGCACATTTTGTTTAATTTGTAATATTGGTTAACACACTATTGTTACAACTGTTTAGATCGGTGTTTCCCAACCAGGGGTACATGTACCACTAGGGGTACGTGAACGCAATGCAGGTGGTACATGCATTGGCAGGTATCAATAAAAAGAAATGTATGGAGCATAATCATATTGGGATAGAGCAGTGGTTCCTAACCTATGGGTCGGGACCCAACTTATGGGTCGCCAAAGATCCACAGTGGGTCGCGAAGCCCTCTTGATTTTAAGGGGTTTCGTTTTAATACCATATAGCCCATGTTGAATATATGACAAAGTAAAGCTTTTAAACTGATATATGCATAGAGGCAACAAAATGTAAGCGACACATTAAACAGTCATTCTATATTTGACTGAAGACAAATTGAGGAATACAATTTTCTAATGAGTTTCCGCAGGACTCCCTCTCGCCTGGGACTCCCTCTCGCGTGGGCGCTGGCATGATTGGGTCACCAAAGCTTACAATGGTAAAAATATGGGTCCCTGAAGAAAAAGGTTGGGAACCACTGGGATAGAGGAATATACAGTAGACTAGAGCATGAGGGAGGGGGTACTCATGGTATGACAAAAATGCTTAGGGGGTACATGAGACAAAAAAGAAGTTGGGAGACACTGTGTGATTG
The DNA here is from genome assembly GCF_034702125.1 of Engraulis encrasicolus. Classification (NCBI taxonomy): domain Eukaryota; kingdom Metazoa; phylum Chordata; class Actinopteri; order Clupeiformes; family Engraulidae; genus Engraulis; species Engraulis encrasicolus. Next base: position 7,785,997 of record NC_085864.1, on the reverse strand, counting down.
AAGTAATGCATTTCTTACAAGCTTGGGGAAGAATGTCCACTCCATGATTTGCAAGTTTAAAAAGCTGAACATAAGGGTGAATATTTCATTTTAATCTTTATGTCAAGCATACAAAACACCCAGATGTTTAGTCATAGCCTACTGTAGGCCAGTTTTACTAACTGAAAGGTGTTAACTTTGGTTTGTTTACCATACCGTCTACTTCTAAGAGTGATTTTGTATTCTAAATCTTTTCAAAAACTGGGGGGGATCAGCAAAAAAATGGTCATGATGACTGCTCGACGCGGCAATCTTCATCTTCAATCTTCCGGATGACAGCTTGGCGTCGAGGAGCCTTTCTTCAGCGTCCATGGTTTGTCTGTCAAACGGAAAGGTTTTGCATGTCATTTGATGCCCAAACATTCAAAGTTATTTACAAATGTCCGTAGAGGATTAACTTGGTGTGGCAGACACAAACCAAACAATATTTTACGCAGATGTACAACATGAAAATTGGAGCATTCTGAGCTCTCATACAAAAGCAATGTTGATACTGAGTATTGCTGACATGGATTATGTTTTGCCAAACGGTACGCCGACCCCAAAGACACATCTGCATTTTCTGTGTACAGCTCTGTTTGTAGCCTAACTTCCCATTTATCTTTAATTGCGGCTACATTACAACGTGGTGAAGTAACTTATAGTAAGCTAGGTCTTTCGCCACTCGGCTGGCTCACGTTAGATGCTAAGCTAAAATTATTATGGTCATCATAACAAGCTCTTCAAGGTTTCGTTAACCCAAAGTATCATTTTATTAATAGCATGGTATATTTGCCATACTTACCGATCACCAGTTCCATTTGAACTTGTGTTGCTGTTTTTATGACAATCAAGGGTTTCTGTGTCGACCAGTTCCACAGCTGAAAAGTGGGTTCAATATTTCTGCTGGGGACGCCATGTCATATTCGGGTGGGAGGGGCGGAACATGTTTTGAAGTGTCTGTTTGTGGATTGGCCGGCGATGTCGACCTATCAGCAATGTAGCTCAACGTTGTCAAGGTGATTATTATATTTCCGCATTTTTGGGGCGGAAGAAAATCAGCCGCGGTTGCTTCAAAACCGTTGAATGGAGTTCTATCGAACTCCGCAGTCCAGTTATACTATACACGTCAGTGGGGTAAAAGCACACATATATGCATATAATGAAAACTAACTTTTCTATATTCCTAAAATGGAGGCCACGCCCCCAAACAGGTTTAGGGGCGGGGCCAAAATCTACTTTGAGCTAGAGACTCGGGACTTTTTTAAAGTTGTGTATCTCACTAAGGCGCATAATAAAGTCCATGTAACGATATGGCCACGCCCAACAGGAAGTGACATATTTTGACTATTTTGTCATTTTAAAACAGGAAGTTGGCCACCATTTCAGTTTGGAGTGTTTTAAAACCCTGCAAACGCACACATGCATGCATATAATGAATACTTACTTTTGTATATGCCTGAAATGGAGGCCACGCCCCCAAACACATTTAGGGGCGGGGCCAACATCTACTTTGAGCTACAGACTCGGGACTTTTTTAAAGTTGTGTATCTCACTAAGGCGCACAATAAAGTCCATACAACGATATGGCCACGCCCAACAGGAAGTCACATATTTGGCATTTTAAAACAGGAAATTGGCCACCATTTCAGTTTGGATTGTTTTAAAACCCTGCAAACGCACACATGTATGCATATAATGAATACTTACATTTGTATATGCCTGAAATGGAGGCCACTTCCCCAAACACATCTAGGGGCGGGGCCAACATCTACTTTGAGCTAAAGACTCGGGACTTTTTTTAAGTTGTGTATCTCACTAAGGCGCACAATAAAGTCCATACAACGATATGGCCACGCCCAACAGGAAATCAAATATTTGGACTTTCTTGTCATTTTAAAACAGGAAGTTGGCCACCATTTCAGTTTGGAGTGTTTTAAAACCGTGCAAACGCACACATGTATGCATACAAAAAATACTACCTTTTGTATAGGCCTGAAAGGGAAGCCACGCCCCCAAATACGTTTAGGGGCGGGGCCAACATCTAATTTGAGCTACAGACTCGGGAGTTTTTTTAAGTTGTGTATCTCACTAAGGCGCACAATAAAGTCCATATAACGATATGGCCACGCCCAACAGGAAGTGACATATTTTGACTATTTTGTCATTTTAAAACAGGAAGTTGGCCACCATTTCAGTTTGGAGTGTTTTAAAACCCTGCAAACGCACACATGCATGCATATAATGAATACTTACTTTTGTATATGCCTGAAATGGAGGCCACGCCCCCAAACAGGTTTAGGGGCGGGGCCAACATCTACTTTGAGCTAAAGACTCGGGACTTTTTTTAAGTTGTGTATCTCACTAAGGCGCACAATAAAGTCCATACAACGATTTGGCCACGCCCAACAGGAAGTGACATATTTGGACTTTTTTGGCATTTTAAAACAGGAAGTTGGCTTCCATTTCAGTTTGGAGTGTTTTAAACCTGTGCAAACGCACACATGTATGCACATAATGAATACTAACACATCTATAAGCCTGAAATGTAGATAAGATATAGCGCCACCATGTGGTAGGCAAAGGAACTGCAGGAAAAGTGTAATCCTTCAATATCTCGTGAACCGAACATCGTACAGACTCCATTTTTTGGTGGGGGGGCATAGCAACATGCTAGGTGGCATGCCCCGCCCCTGCAATGTACGTGCGAGGGCCCGTCATCGCCGCTTGCGGCTTTAATTCTTTGTTATGTTTTCTCTTGTCTTGTCTCTCTCTCTTTCTTTCTTTCTTTCTTTCTTTCTGTCTCTCTCTCTCTCTCTCTCTCTCTCTCTCTCTCTCTCTCTCTCTCTCTCTCTCTCTCTCTCTCTCTCTCTCTCTCTCTCAGGTTAATTTCTTCATCTTCATTAGGATCATACTGATTCTGGTCTCGAAGCTGAAGGCCCACCAGATGCGATACACTGACTACAAGTTCAGGTAAGTGGATGTGATAGGTATTGTCATTGTCACCCAGCACAACACAGAACACAATTCACTCTACATAATTGCCTTCCTGCCTCACTTGTGCATGGCAGGAGCCTAACAAGGGAGCAGTGCGGGGGACCGGTACATCCTCAAGGTACCTCAGTCATGGAGGTGGAGGAGAGAGAGAGACAGAGAGAGCGTTGATTAGTCATTCCCCCCACTCAACTACTCTGCCCTACAAAGGAAAGTGCAGTAACCACTACACATTTAGACTGAATACTGTCTTCAGTACACCTCTTTGTCTTGTGACAAAGCCTTATTGTCCCAATGTGTCCCATTATAGAGATACTGCTCTGTCAAATTTGCCGTAACACACACTATCCAACCTACTACCAAGGCTTTGAAAGCATATTTCTCATTTTTAATGGTGGCGTACTTACTGCACTTTGCCTTTGTATAGCAATACTGGTGGTGAAAGACACTGGAAAAATAGAGTAGAGTGGAATAGAATAGAATAGAATAGAATATGACAGAATATGGTGTACAATGTGAAGAAAAGTAGAAGTTGTAATTTTAAAAGGAGTGTTAACGGTAAGAGGTTTGAGCTAAAACAGGCTCCCTTCTGTCTTTGATCCAGGGCTTCTGCAGCAGCCCATTTGCACCGCCACGTCAAGAAATCCTTTAGAGCACCTGACAAGAAGAGTGAGGCTTATGGTTATGTTGGTACCGTACAACCAATCCATTTAGGAGCAGAATACACAATAAATTAACGCTGTCAGTAGGGTCTCCCCTCCCTGTCTCTACATGTATGTACGTATGTAAGTAGTAGACCAATACTCCTCAAGGCTGTGTGGGGTTTAATGGATCCTCTCATGTAAACACATTTCACCCAGGCACCTTTTGAAACGCCCACTGAACGCCTCATTCCGCGCACGCTATTGTAAACATTTCACGGCTGTAAATATAAGACGTAAATAGCATGGCAGCTCACACATGTGCACGCACACGCACAGACACACACGCACGCACGCATGCACACACACACACACACAGACACACACACACACACAGACACACTCAAGGAAGCTTTGATGTTTCCCGCAGAGTTCTGGAGGAGCTTTTTATATCCCTACTCTTCAAATGTCCCC
>NC_085864.1:7636870-7779370 GCF_034702125.1 Engraulis encrasicolus | reverse complement strand
GTTGGGGACATGTGGAACTTCCAGCTGCCTTTCTAAGCGATAGAGCCTATATATTATACCGGGGCATTACTGTCACATGCTTTTGATTGTGAGGCATTTGTAGATTATCACGTCAACGTGGACCACAGTACATTGTGACAAAAAACTTTCAAAAGAGAACTTTCAAAGGGCATATTTCTCCAGTGTCAAAGGGGTAGGTGCTTTACAGGACCAGTTTCAATTTCAATATGCTGTTGTATTGCTCACGCTACCCTTGACTTGTCAGTACCCGGTAATGCCACATTTTTCGGCTCAGCCCTTTCCGAGATATGAGCTATTCTAATGGGGGCAGCGTTCGTTAACATTTCTTTTTTTAAATTACCCTAGGCCTATTATATCTTCCCAAAAGGTACCACTGTTTGCTAGCAGGGCTGGACTGGGATCTGAAAAGGGCCCGGGCACTTTTTGACACCTGAGGGCCCAGCGCCTAAGCCTCTATCGGTGTATATATATATATATATATATAGTTATACAAAATATATTCTTGCCCACTGGAAAAAGCTGCTGTGAACCCTCATGTTCCCTTCATCCTGCTTCTAAAGTTCTGAGTATGTTTGGGGGTAGGAGATAGAGAGAAGAGCACAATTAACTTTATTCTTGATTATAAGCCCTGGCCAGTGAATCTCAAATACTCAAAGCAAAAAAAAAGTATTCATACCATTTCACACACACACACACACACACACACACACACACACACACACACACACACACACACACACACACACACACACACACACACACACACACACCAAATTGCTCCAGTCCACAGATAGGCCTAGGCCTACAGTCAGTAAAAGCCAGCTTGCTACATGGCATGTTAACACGCCCCCCCCCCCCCATTTCGTTTTTAAAAAAGCATAGCTGCACAAGCAGTACAGTGAAAAAATACACATAAGATTGTTGGATAGGCGGAAGGGGAAAGGGGGATGGCCGTAACACCAAATTACAAGACAGAACCAGTGCTGGTCGTCCTTGTGACCGCTGACATGTCAAGAGAAATGTAAGATTATATGTTGGCGCAACAGTACATGAAAAGTTTACGAAAACAAATCAAATGGGTACATATTTCTCACTGATTTGAGCGAGTGGGGAGGGAGTGTCAGGCAATAAATGGGGGAAACGCCGAAGTAGCTACCTACAGTAAACTGGTAGCCAGCGGGTAGCCTACTCGCAGTTCTGGAGAACAGGACATTAGCATAAAAACAGCAGCACATCATCACGACAACAGCTCAAGACAAATGAAAGAGTTCTTTGTGCTGGCGCAACATTACAAGAGAAGTGAATGGAAATGTATCAAAATTGGTACATGTTTGTGACTGATAAAGTCAGGATGACAACTTGGTCTCAGACAATAGGAAACGAAACGCCGAACGCATAACACCAGCGACGGTATGGGTAGGCTAATAGTGGGGTAATTTGGCTACACTGCATTGGCTACTATCGGGTGTGTTGGGGTTGAAAGCTAACCTCATTTTCTCCCTGGTCACGTCTCTTATATCGTCTCCTCCTCCTCTTTTCTTTCCCTTCTCGAACCATCTCCCACACCTCCTTTTCTTTCTGCTCCTGTGCGCTAGCGGCCACAGCCCCACTGTCTGTCCCAACCTGAGATCGAGCTTATGCTGTTAGCTTTAAATAAGTCAGTGATTTCAGCACATTTTTTTGCGTGCTCTTTAAGTTTTTGCTTTCTCTTTTTCTTGCGCTTGTCATAGCCACTATTTTCTTTCTCCGTTTTGTGTCCTCTCTGTCGTCCAGTTTTAACAGCATAGCCAGTCTACAGTTGAGGTGATGATGAGTTTTGTCAAAAGAGGGCCTGAAGGGAGGGGCGGGACTTCGAGACCCAAAGCATTTCATTGGACTAGCCAAATGTGCATCAAGAGAAGCATCCAATGGGCTCCGATGTGTCACTTTTTTACCGTCGCAGACAAAAAAAAGAAAATATATATTTTATTATTATTATTTCTGGCCCTCGGAGGGCCCGAGACGCGCGAGGGCCCACCGGGATTTGCCCGGTACGCCAGATGGCCAGTCCACCCCTGTTTGCTAGTTGTATGCTGATGTTGTATAACCTTTTGGATGTTTTTGGGAATAAATAAAAATGCCCCCATTACAATGACCAGGATCTCGGAAAAGGCTGAAGAAGGAAAAAAAAGTCTCAGGTACTGGCAAGTCGAGGGTAGTGTGAGCATTACAACTGCATGTTGAAATTGACTGAACTGGTCCTTTAACACCACCTCGTCCCTATTTGTGTATGCCTAAGATCAATACCATGAATACTGATATATCATGTGTTGCCTGTCCATTCCTGCTGACCTAGGGTGACCAGATTGTTGTAGTCTGAAACCGGGACACTTTGTGCGTGACTGAAGGACAATATTTGACGGGCGGGTCTGGGGGTCCTCCCCCAGGAAATTTTGTATTTTTTAGATGCAATTTCCTGCATTCTAATCAATTTTAGAGGGAGGAATGACAAATCGCAACTGACTCCTTCAGGCTTTCCATACAAGCGCTGGCTGCCATTAATTGTGGCAGGTAAACATGTCATCTTTTCCATATATTTACCCTGATAGACATGGCGCAATGTAGTGGGTGGCCAAAACCGGGACATATTTGTGTCCCGAGAGGGTTCGCTCGGGACCTGGGACACACAACTCCAAACCGGGACTGTCCCGGTCAAACCGGGACGTCTGGTCACCCTATGCTGACCTCTAAACCCCCCGCAGGCTAGCCAAGTCCACCCTGACCCTGATCCCTCTGCTGGGCATCCACGAAGTGGTGTTCGCCATCATGACGGAGGAGCAGACCGAAGGGACACTCAGGAACATCAACCTCTTCTTCGAATGCTTCTTCAACTCCTTTCAGGTGGGACCAGAGAGGCTACGTACGTACGTGTGTGTGTGTGTGTGTGTGTGTGTGTGTGTGTGTGTGTGTGTGTGTGTGTGTGTGTGTGTGTGTGTGTGTGTGTGTGTGTGTGTGTGTGTGTGTGTGTGAGAGAGAGAGAGAGAGAGAGACTCTGGTGTGTGTGGGGGGGGCTTATGACAAAGTATGTTAAGTAAGTGGACAGGATCAATCGTGTGTGTGCGTGCGTGCGTGCGTGCGTGCGTGCGTGCGTGCGTATATACAGTAAGTGAACAGGATCAATGCTTTCACCCCGTCCCACACAAATAGACAGAGCATGTGTCTGTTAGCAAGAGGACTGTAGTTGTTAAAAGTGTATATTTTCATATGATACTGTACATGCATTTGTACCGTATTTGCAAAATGACAATCCCATCAACATGTGAAATATGTGTATCTTGGCTCTGTGTGTGTTTCTCTCAGTCCGATCAACATGTGAAATGTGTGTGGCTCTGTGTGTGTGTTTCTCTCAGTCCAACCAAACTATGAAATGTGTGTATGTTGACTCTGTGTGTCTTTTTCTTTTTCAGGGCTTTCTGGTGGCCATCCTCTACTGTTTTGTGAACAAAGAGGTGGGTGAACCGTGACGTGAAGGGTGTCACTAGACACACACACACACACACACACACACACACACACACACACACACACACACACACACACACACACACACACACACACACACACACACACACACACACACACACACACACACACACACACACACACACAGCACTGTACAGTACATGCTCACACATGGATGAGTGCACAGACACTTGCGTACGCACACACAGACACGCATCCTTGCACACATGCATTGAAACACTCACACAAAGTTTGCTCTGTCCAGTATGACTTAAATGTGCTGAACTGGATCTGGCCTTGTCTGCTCTCAGACATGCATTCATGCACACACATGCATTGGGACTCTCACACACGGTTTGGTCTTTGTAGTATGACAGAAATGTGCTGAACCAGAGCTCACCTCATCTGCTCTAACTCCTTTATTCTCTACTTGTCACCGCTGATGTTGGTACAGTACAGTATAACCCTGCAAGGTCACTTCAATGCCATACAGAATGCCAGCACAACGAGCAAAAGTATGACATAGAATAGAACCGCGTCTCTCTCCCAATTCGCTTCCTGTCCACCTCTCACACTGTCCTATCAGAAATAAAGTCGAAAAAGACACAACAAATCTTTAGAATAGAATGGAATAGAATATACATTTATTGTCATTACATACATAGAGTTTAATGAGTTTTAAAGCTGCTCTGTACACATTCATGAATGTACCAATAAGCACAATGTACAGTAGCACTACTATAAAAGTACTAAATACACATAGACCAGTGTACAATGAAAACCCCACTGGAGGTACACAGACGGCAGAATGAATGAATGAACGAATGAACGAACGAATGAATGAATGAACAAACGAACTTGGGGATACTGTTCTGGAACACTTCTTCTCCCACAGCTATTTGTTGTAGAAAAGTCTGCAATTCTTGCTTTTTATTTTAGTGGGTTAGCATGACACAAACACAGACGTTTGGCCTGAGCCTTCTTCAGTGAGGAGGTGCAGAGAGAGGAGACGCTGAAGAAGGCTTTGGCTGAAACATCTGTCTGCGTGTCATGTTGACCCACTAAGTAAAAAAACAATAATTGCTGTCAAGAGTGCGGCTTTTGTACAAGAAATGTACAAATCCATTTGCTTGCACCTGAAGACTTTTTGTAAAAAAAACAACAAAAAAAAACAAGATAAGACCTGAAGTGTGCGGAATGTCTCCTTTTTATGTACAAAAAACCCTCTCCCATAGCTAGCCTGCTGCAGATAAGAGTAGAGGATTATCTCAGTGGTGGTATTCTGCTTCTTATCATACCTTTGAAAATAATATTTGCGCCACTGCTTTCATTTTGGCATCTCTTCATCTGTATGGTGTATGTACTGTATTTTAATTTTGATTTACCTGCCCAGGGACTGCAGATGGAAATGAGCTGTATTAGCTATAATCTGGCACAAGCCATCCTTTTACTTTGTACTCTGACTGTTCATTGAACTAAACTAAACTAAAATCTAGCATAATTTGATATTTTTAAAATTACATTAACCCTATTCAGACTGGGCTTTTTTGCCATTCCTGGGCCTGGGGGGCCTTTTGACCCCCCCCCCCCCCCCCCCTCATAACTCATGAACGGAATATGGTATGACCACCAAACTTTGGGGAGATGGGGGCGTTTTACAGAAACTTCCTATCTTCAGAATCGTATCTTATCTGTCTAGTTACCGCGGCAACGGCACTTTAGGACCGAATTTAGGAAAAGCGCATTACAGAACAGCGTCAGAGGTACTCTAACAAGGAGATAGAACACTGACGAATGTCTCCATAGGAATAAACGGTGTGAAATCGTAACGCCAAAACGTCGAATGCCTGCTTCTCTCCCGCCTACCCGCAACAAGAGCCAATCGGTTGCTGAGCTGTGCCATCATTGATCCAATCATCTCATCGCATCGACGCAAGCGCAAAAATGAGCTTTTACGACGGCTCGTTGTCGGTACCTTACCTGTCGCTTCTGCCTTATAGTTGGGTCATTTATAGCAGTTCCGTGACCGTGGAGAGGAAAGGTTCGTTTCTCACTGGATTTGTCATCTATAAAGGTTAAATAAAAAATTGAGCCGGGGTGCCCCTCACAAAAATGTGGGGAATTTTTTTAGAGCCCTATATCCCAAGTGGCTGCTGCCAGCCAAGCTGTAAAATAGCTTTTTAATGGTTTTGCCCACAATTCTGCATAATACATCGTTTCTGAGACTATTTGGGGCAAGAAATTCACAAATGGTGTAGATTTATTGATTTGACCTATTTTTGACCTTCAAATTCAAGATGGCTGCCACTTTTGGCTCTTTAAATGTCATTTTTTTTCAAAATCGTCAGAGAGCCTTAATATTAGGCTCAAATGAAAGGTCTGCTCATACTGAGTTCAGTTGTGGACAGTAAATTACAAGTAGGCTATGCAGAAGTCATCTGAAAGGTAAAAAAAGATCAAGGTTTGTGGTTGATGAGAATTAAACAGTCGGGTCATAATGTGACGTTCCGTGACCATCCTCTGGCAAGGATGTTTTGATGATTGATTTGACCTCTATGGACCCTTTAGAAAAGGTTTAGCCCCCATGTCCCTCCCAAAAATCCCGGCATTTTTTGCTAGAGACAAATGGCGTCCAGCGCCATTTCTAAGAAATAACTTTTGATCTGAATGACATAGAATCATGCATGAAGGCACTTTTTCATACAACTCAACCATGAGGATTCAAAATCTGACATCATTTTGATAATACAAATTTGTTTTGGCCGTGAAATTCAAGATGGCTGCCATCTAGAACAGTAGTTTTCAACCTTTTTAGGCAGTGACCCCCCAATTCAAGTTACTCCATTTCTCATATATAGATATTGAGAAAGTATCTGATCTGCCAGCCCACAATGCCTCACATTATGAGGAGTAGTGGGCTTGTAGATGGGCTATTTTCACAATGTTTGACTTCTTTGATAGCCTATTATTTGACAATTTGGCAATGTTTTAGCATTGTGTGATGATTATTCTGGATGGTCTTTAAAATTGAGAGTCCTTACATTGACATAAAGTTACTCTACTCTACATTGACACCTTCCCCCACAAAAAAGGGGATCTCAACCCACAGGTTGAGAACCACTGATCTAGCACATAGAAATTTTGACATTTTTCAAGCATTCTTGCATAAAGAAGCTCGTTGAGGGACTCAAAACAAGAGCTGCTGAAATGGACAGAAGTGCTCTCAAAAGTAGTGATAAGCCTGGTTCAAGATAGTCAACTTGAGCTCCCTGAGCTGCAAGAACACCATTTTGTTGAGGAATGTGTGGCCTTACTCACCTTATTCAACCCCACTGTCATATACAGGAAGATGCAAGGGAGCAAGCTCATCCAGAAGATCTCCGTCCAACCTATTGTGATTAAAGAACCCCATGTTGCTCTAATTGACAAGGGCATGATCTGGAGGATGGCAACTCCATTGGACACGGCACGGCACATCATACAAGTGGTTGGGCTGTGTCAAAAAGGTGTCATCCATCATCCTTGCCCGCCATTCTCATTCTCACCGTGTAACCAATGTCAATGATCCCTGCGATACAACATGCTCAACAGAAGATGATGAGCGAGACCTGCACATACAGGGAGCATCTTTTGCAGGATATGGCACGGAATCTGTGGCTGAACAGACTTCTCTGGTTAGCAAAGACTGAGTGCAAGGGGTGATGGTTATTGTCCACTACAGAGTCCAGTCTGCTCAGTGTCCTTTTCTCAGTTGTGGTACTGAGAGCCTCCAGTTCTGTGCCAACAACAGATCCCACTTTCCTCATCAGCTCGTCCAGGCCATGTGTCATCTGAGAAGAGCTGTTTGCGTTCATGAGACTGGTGATCTATGCACATAAAAAGAGTAGCACCATGGCTGAAGCCTGTACTTCCAAGTGGAAGACCATAAAGAGAGTCTTTTATCTGTCTCCCTTCAGATGCAAACAGCTTACGCCAACACTGCCTTCTTGACAACTACTTGGCGTACCTACAGCGCTACTCCACACTGGCAGGCAAGGATGCTGGAGACACCTTTTGGACATAGTCCAACCAATTGTATGGTGTGGCGTCCTGTGTCTGCCAATCTTCTACTGATGGAGTTGCCATATTCCAGATCATGCCCATGTCAATTAGAGAAACATAGGGTTCTTCAATCACAATATGTTGGAGGGAGATCTTCTGGATGAGCTTGCTCTTCTGCGTCTTCCTCTATATGCCATTGGGATTGAATAAGGTCACACATTCCTCAACAACAGTCTTCTAGCAGCTCGGAGAACTTTACACGTTTGACTGTCTTCAACCTGTCTGTGGGTCGAGACCCTTTTTTTTGGGGGGGGGGGGTGTAATGTAAGGACTCTCAAAGTGAAATACCATCACTGCATCTAAAGCTATCAACAAACAATGCTAAAACATTGGCCAAATTGTCAAATAATATTTAAAAAGCCGAACATTGTGAAAATCGCCCACCTACAAGCCCACTACGCCTCATAATTTAAGGTATTGTGTGCTTGTAGATCAGCTATTTTCTCAATATCTATGCATGAGGAATGGAGCTACACAAATTGGGGGGTCCCCAGTCCAGTTTTGGGGGGGTCATGACCAAAAAACATTGAAAACGACTGTTCTAGATGGCAGCCATCTTGAATTTCAAAATGTCAAAACAAAGTTGTATTATCAAAATAATGTCAGATTTGGAATCCTCATGGTTGACATGTATGAAAAAGTGTCCTCATACATGATTCATTCAAGATTAAAAGTTATTTCTTAGAGATGGCGCCGGACGTCATTTTGAATTTGCCTCTCTAGCAAAAAATGCCGGGATTTTTGGGAGGGACATAGGGGCTAAATCTTTTCTTAAGGGTCCATAGAGGTCAAATCAATCATCAAAACACCCTTGCCAGAGAATGGTCACTGAACCTCACATTATGACCCGACCCGACTAATCAGCAGTTTAATTCTCATCAACCAGAAACCTTCATCTTTTTTACCTTTCAGATGACCTTCAGATTACCTACTTGTAATTTTACTGTCCATAACTGAACTCAGTATGAGCAGACCTTTCATTTGAGCCTAACATTAAGGCTCTCTGACGATTTTGAAAAATTTACATTTAAAGAGCCAAAAGTGGCAGCCATCTTGAATTTGAAGATCAGAAATAGGTCAAATCAATAAATCTACATAATTTGTGAATTTCTTGCCCCAGATAGTCTCAGAAACCATGTATTATGCAGCATTGTCGGCAAAACCATTAAAAAGCTAATTTCTAGCTTGGCTGGCAGCAGCCATTTTGGATACAGGGCTCAAAAAAATGTCCCCACATTTTTGTGAGGGGCACCCCGGCTCATTTTTTTATTTAAACTTTATAGATGACAAATCCAGTGAGAAACAAACCTTTCCTCTCCACGGTCACGGAACTTCCATAAATGACCCTGTCGGTACCTTACCTGTCGCTTCTGCCTTATCTGTCGCTTTGGGGTCCTAGCTGCGTTGCCCTGGTAACAACTGTAAACAAAAGGCTGCGGTTAACTGCTCCGCTCCCTGACAGGATTTTTCGTTCATTCGTGCCAATGAAACAGGAGGCCTCGATTCATGCAGAAGATAAGGTACGTAACTGGGATATAAAAAATATATATGTAAGAAAACTATTTAACCTCACAGACTAACATTGTATACGGTACATTCTAACAATATATTTCTAATGTTTTGAGTCATTCCCGTTCATTTGAAGCGTAATTTCGCCCTTACTGTGGCTAGTTTGGATGAGATGACTTGACCCTAGCTAGCATAACATAAATGGCAGCTAGCTCTACACCAGGGGTCAGGAACCTTTTTGGTGGAGAGAGCCATAAACGCCAAATTTTTAAAAATACATTTTCATGAGAGCCATACAATATTAAAAACACTGAATACAATCAAAAGCATGTACAATTAAGCAAAACAATTTTAGAGTGTACTGTCAAGTTATTGCTTTTATTGATAACGTTGCCAACTGTCAACTTCATTATGGTGAAGGTCTGGGAGAATTTTTTATTTTTTGAATGTAATTTCCTGCATTTTAACACTTTCAACCTCCCTTGATCCGTTTCAACTCAATATGGAACCCGTACTTTTATTTATAAATACAGGACGATTCCATATTTCAAGGGATGGTTGTCAACCCTAGAAAAGTAAGAGCCATATACAGTTGCCAAAAGAGCCACATGTGGCTCTAGAGCCATAGGTTCCTGACCCCTGCGCTACACTATTTCGGATATTCGTTAACAATCAGTGTTCAGATAACTAGCGCAAACGTGCCGAGATATCTTGTTTATTATAAAAATAAACGCTTGTGTTGTGCCATGGCTTATATGGCGATGACGTTTGAGATTGTAAATTTACGGGCCACAGATGTGTCTATGGTAAGGCCGACCTGACGAGATAGCTGCCTACTGAGGTTTGATTGGATATGGACATTGTTTATTTCAGAAGGAAAATGTTTGGAGTGGAATTGTTTGGAAGACAATCTTGGGACAATTTTGCTCTTTGGGTCTTTGTGCCAACCATGCCAGCTATCGTAGGGTGCTCTGGGAACTTCTTAGATCTGTTTACTGTATGTACACTTACTGAAATAAGCATTTTGTTTACATAAAATCCCTTGTCATTTCACCACTAGGTTTGAAACCCAGACAGCACGAAGCATCTTGCCGACGTCAAAATCAGATCAACAGACAGGGACATCAGCCTTCTCTTGGGAATAGGCCAGATATGCCATAACAAGAAATGGTAAGTCTATCACTACATAAGATCCATAACAAAATACTCCTAATTAAATCTTAAATGTGACCTGGTGGCATTATTGTGTGAATGCTTATGTTGCACACTTAATGAATAAGGTCCTCAAGTGTGTAGAGTTCGTTTTACATTTTCCTCAGCATAACTGAACAGCTGACACCGCTGCCTTTAGGCTAGTGACAATGGACCCAAAAAGGCCTTCGTTTTCGAGATACCCCAACCGGAGGTAGAACAAAACCCAATAATGTTTTTCCTCATCTCTAGGGTGTCCCATACATGAAAATGATTCTTGGCCAAAGTGATTTTAATGCTAAGCCTAAAATTTTTACACATTTTCATATGCACCTCCAAACAAAAAAAGCACCCAAAATTAGGGATGCACCGATACACATTTTTTCACTTCCGATCCGATCCCGATATCTAAATTTGGATATCTGCCGATACCGATACTACTCCGATCCAATACCAAAACCTCATATATGCATGAATTTCAACTTGAGGTAGGCCAAAGATGACTATTTGGTCAGAAAAGGAAGTAAAAAGAACAGGAAACGAATTCATAAGTAAAAGTATCAAGTAAAAAAGTAACAATCCCATCCTGAAAACTAATATGCAAGTGTTATGACTTCAAATTAACATTAATCCTGGCTCAATATCAGTCCTGGGAAAATTCCGATACTTTGGGAAAATTCCGATCCGATCCGATCTCTGAAAATATGTTGATATCTGAACCCGATACCGATACACCGATACCGATATCCCATCCCTATTCAAAATGTGACTTCTCTTGGGTTTTGTTCTACCTCCGGTTGGGGTGTCTCCAAATTGTGAGGCCATTGTCACTGGCCTACTTCTGTATCATAACAAAGCCTGTCACTTCCACGTTTCGTTCTTTATGTGACCGAAGTCACTACTGCACCAGAGAGGGTCTCTGCACTCATTGCTGGTCCTATGATGCCATCTATTGGCGAAAACGTGCAAAAGCATAATTAAACTAAAAGACAACTTCTGACAGGACAACAAAAAGACAGGGAGTAAGAATAAGGGAATAACAAAAAGCCAAAAATGGGGGGTCCACTACACTTGCATATCTGATTGTGATGCTGTCACTCATTTTCTAGTCTATATCTTGGACTGAACAAGGATTACATGTTTTCAGGTGTTTTGCCCCTGCGGTTGTAAAGAGGATGCTGTGGAGGTGGCAGCATGAACGTGTCACACAGACATTGGCTAAACAACTCGGTAGGTACAACGAAATAAAATAAACCACCCCCTCAACCCTGTTTATGCTGCACTGTACCTATTATAACCAGTTTTTATATAGACCATTATTTGAAATACTATGAGAGCCTTTCTGTTAGCATACTGTACAGCAGGGATGGGCAACTGGAGGCTCGGGCGCCACATGCAGCCCAACTTCTCACTTTAAAAAAAAAAGACAAAGGACAGTTTTTAACCCCCTATAAATCAATAGTGTAAGCATTCAGGTATAAATAAAGAAAAAGTGAAGTATCCTTTTGTAAATTCTCTCAAGTGCGTGGTGATGTGGCCCACTGATTGTGGTAATTAAAAATGTTGGCCCACCTTATAATGAAAGTTGCCCACCCCTGCTGTACAGCCTACATCACTTGTACATGTCCTTACCAAATAGGACACTAGCTAGCTAAATGTAACTAATATGGCATTGTGAAAGTTGTATGCCTAAATGTAAACCATAATATTACATTGTGATGGACAGAATTCAACTAAACCAACATATTACATTGTGAATGTAGTTGCATAGTGATACTGAGACCGACTTATTCCTGTCTTTATTTGCCAGGCTTCTACACTTGACAACAAATGTGCTCTACGGTAGGTTGGTTATTACAACCCATATACAGCCCCTGGCAAAAAGTATGGAATCACCTGTCGTGGAGGATGTTCATTCAGTCGTTTTTATTTTTTAGAAATATGATGGATCACAGACCCGACTCAGAACTGAACTCATTTCAGCTGGCGGCTAACTGGTCTCATAGGAGTCCATGTTAACTGCTAGCTCGGAGGTAAAATTTGCACTGCCATTCTCAAAGAACGGTTGAAAGTACAGGAGAAAGGTAAACGTCAGTTATTTAACTCAAGGGGGTGTGTAATATGAGCTTATTTCAAAAAATGGGACAGTATCACTTTTAAATGGTCAATGGCAAGGTCCCAACCTGTAAAGATGTTCTGTCACTGTAATCAGAGACATTTGAAGCCAAATTGAGTTTTTTTCTCATTAATACTATTACTCCGAAGCTGTACGTTGTTCCAAAATCCAGAAAAAGTTTTTGAAGTGCTTGTTTGTGTGTTTCTTTTTCATGATTCCATATTTTTTTTCCTCAGAGCTGAGTGATTCCATATTTTTTTCCCCTATGCATGCTCTAAAAAAAGTAACTCTTTCTTACTAACGGAATTACTTTTCATGATTTCTTTTGGTGTTTCTTAAGGCCAGACAGTTGCCCTTTGAAATGAGTTCAGTTCTGAGTCGGGTCTGTGATCCATCATATTTCTTAAAAATAAAAATGACTGAATGAACATCCTCCACGACAGGTGATTCCATACTTTTTGCCAGGGGCGGTAAAAACCTAACTTGCTCAGCCTCTGAGGCACATAAAAACGTGAAATTAGTTGCATCATCTTGCATGAGAATGGACAGGAGTCTGCATATTGGAATGCACCCATGTCACTTCAGGCGCCTTGGACAATGCATCGTGTATGCAGCATCAGGCTAAAATGGGTTAATAACACACACACACGCACACACGCACGCACTCTCCTCTAATCTTCTCTCTTTGCCAAACTTTAGATGACATTTCCAGCATGTCCAACTCATCAGCATCAGGGGAGATTCGGTGAAGGTGGTGCACCATCCAGGACCAGTCATGGGTCACCAACACCTCTGCAAAATCTACACTTCTTGTGAACCCTGTAGAAGACACTACAACCACAAAACTGCTAATAAACCATCACATACTGCATCACATCATTGTTCTCCATGTGTTACTGCACCCTCGGCACAAGTTCTTTGCTAGATTGCCATCTGGCAGATGCATCAGGACAGGAATGTCGTTACTGTTTGTGATTATATCTCCCCACACTCTTACTTGCTTTGCATGGCAGTGTGTCTCAATGTGTGTTAGAATGGAAGGTGTCGCACCATTGAAGTCAATGGGCAGCGGCATTGCATCAATTTTGGGCCACCAGAAAAAAAAGAAAAGAAAAACATTGAAAATGAATGTAAGGTTTTGTCTGGTGATTTCTGGTAAATTAGAATGCCCATAACATCAAAGTGGCACTGGATTACTCAACCATTTGCCTCTTAAAAGATAGCTTCTGCCAATTTCAATATGCTGTTGTATAGCTCATGCCACCCTTGACTTGTCAGTACCCGGTGATGCTGGCATTTTTTGACTCAGCTCTTTCTGAGATCTGAGCTATTCTAATGGGGCAGACTTTGATTGCATTAAAAACCTTCTTAACATAGTCCTAATCCAAATACTATCCCAAAAGGTATCACTGTCTGTTTGCTAGTTGTCTGCTGATGTTGCATAACCTTTTGAATGTTATTGGGAATAAATGAAGATGTTTTTTTGAAATGTAAACAAACGCCTGCCCCCATTACAATGACATGGGTATGTGGAAGAGCTGTCCCTTACTCATGCACCTGTTTAACAAAATGTTATTTTTATTCAAGTATGCTGTGTGTCTAGGGGTATGCAGTGTATAAGGGGGTAGTTTTCTTTTATAATCTTTGTGTAGCAAAACCTCTTCTCAGTTGCATGGCTGAGACTGTTCAAATAGGCTACTGCCTGCCAATACTGCAAGCTTCTACTTAGTTGCATTTTAACCTTGATATGTTATAGAGAATATAATTATTATAGAATTGTTACCAGGTAAAAACGAAAAGCAAGTTAATGTAATCCAGTCACTCAGTCTGTCATAGTAGCAATATCAATGAGTGCATTCCCTCGTATTTTAGCGTTTTGCGTGGTATCTGTGGGGATCAAGGTAAGCAGATCGTGGAAATAGTAGGCTATAGATAGGTTATAGATGTAAAATAGTACACTGTATTAACTTACAGATGTAAAATATTTCGCGGCCAATATAAACTTAATGTACCGGTAGTCGTGTGTTACACGACGTGATACATTAGCTTAGCAGTAAACATAGTAAATCAGGGGGTATAACAAGCCTGTGTCGAAATTCATTTCAGTACATCAAGATGGATGAATGCGACGCGATTTCAATGTTAATGTTCTGCTTCACAGTGCTTTGTTTTTAAATAAAAACGAACAGTCTGCCAGGAAAACTTAAAATACGAGTGTTTATGAACAGGCGATAACCCGGACAGCATCTAAAACATGGATCGTTCATTTCAGCCAATCAGGTGACAAGAGCGACAGATAAGGCAGAAGCGACAGGTAAGGTGCCGACTAGAGCATGACACGGGAGTGGATTTTCACTCCTGTCCTGTCCCGCTCCCAGAAAAAAAATCCTGTCCTGCCCAATCCTGGTCCAGAGTAAAAAAAATAAATCCTGTCCTGTCCTGTCCTGTGTGGAAGGACTCCCAATCCTGCCCGCTCCTGCTCAAAAGTACTCCCACTCCTGTCCCACTCCTGTATTTTTTTTTTTTTTTTTTTTTTTTATGTTGTTACCTGTATGCATATTTGCCTCCTAGTAAGCAGTTGTAGCCATAATAATAGCCAATACAATTATACACAAGCTAATGGGGGTCTGGAGAAACCCTGGGTAGCCTAATAGAAAAAAATGTTTTTTCCCCATGTTTATTATAGGCCCTATTATTATTATTATTATTATTATTATTATTAGTAGTAGTAGTAGTATTATTATTATACTACAGGAGGGGGAGGCACCTACATCTTCATGCACTAATCAATAGCCTACAGTAGGCCTATATGCCATTTCTCTGTGCAACAAAAATACGGGGAGGAAATCAGATGCTACAATTAATAGTAGGCAATTGTAATGAAACCAGTTGGATTAGTTAAGACTAGTCATGCTACTAGTTCAGTAAGCATGAGTTTACCTAGGTCAACTTCATGATGCTGGTTACTGGTTAGGCTACTGAACTAGTAGCCTGACTAAATCTAAACATACTAGTTCTACTAAGCTAATCCAACGGTTTCATGACAGCGTTTGACTTAAAACACACGGTCTGAAACGGCGTGCAGTTAGAGCAGGGAGGCGGAGGCGGAACTTCTCTAACTTTGTTGGCTGCGCTTTTTGACACTCACAGCAGACGCGCACTGAACACTACTTCTGAATCCTCCTCATACTAGAACTACATCTTGACTACTTTGACTACGATTGCATTCTGTGCTAAATTAGCCTGTTATTGCGGAGTTGATTAGGAAATGCCATGACGGCAACGTCTTACGAGTCTGCAAACCCAGTAGTTCTACAAGTGGCTATTTCACTATCAGATTCAAGAGGTTTCATATCAACAATGCGAAATCCTGCCTGCCTTATTTGAACGTTTTAACCAGGCGTCTGTTGAAAAGCTGTAGAAGTTTTAGTACAGCACACAAAAATCAACTCCGACAAAGAAGGATGAGATTAAATCAATCGTGCGCGCCTTGACTGATGCCATGCGAGTCTGTTGTTCTTTCTCTGGTCTGTTTGCCACGGGGACAGAAGTTCCTCAATTATTGCCAACATGGAATTCAACATTCAAATAACATTGAGGACCGTTTTTATAGCGCATTCCCATTGACGCATTGACATTGTCGGACAGGCAGTGTAGGCTATGCGAGGACATCCCGCAGGAGTCAGGGAAAATGCGCAGCTCTCGCAATCATGCACACAAGGAGCGAAAATGCGAATGAAAGGTTTGAAATAACCGACATTCAGAACAATAATCATCCTATTTAACCATTCCCGCTCCTGCCCATTCCCGTGGAATATTATTCCTGTCCTGTCCCAATCACGAGATGGATAAATGTTTGACTCCTGTTTCACGTGTATCCCGCAGGAATCACGTGTCCCACGGGAATTCCCGAAAAATGTCATCCTCTAGTGCCGACACTCGTTCCTCATCAGCTGTTGCCATGTGTGTGGCCCGTTTTCCGACCGTACCGTAACCAGGTAATGGGATCTACCCGCCAGATGTACAACTGTCTTGGGAATCCTCATACAGACTAAAGGTACGTGATTTGGAGGAAATATATGTCAATGTTGGCACGTATATTACTTTATCCTCCGCTTCCACATTTGTTTTTTTTTTCACGTGTGTGTTAATAATGTGGTGTTTCAGACTCCATGACATCCGTAGGTAGGTCTACTACTGTATGCTAAAACTACTTCACCTCACCTGACAAAGTTTTCCAACATGAGCTCAACTTTACAAAAGCGTTTGATTCTAGGCTGCTTTAATCGTTCAATGTCTTGGCAGATATATTGTCAGTCTGTGTAATCTGACGTTGCTTGTGCATCTTGCTTTGGCTAGAACTTCTGGCTAGAACTAGCTTGTTGTCAGGGGTGTAGTGGGCATGGTACGCAGGGGTACGCAGTCCACCCACTTCTCCTGAAGTGAGATTTAAAAAATCCGATGAGTTACAAACTGTGCCTACTGACTATTTTAGTTGGCTGCCTGCATTCATTATTCTTGAAGATGTGGGATCGAAATTGCACCAACCATTCATTGGCTAACAATTTCATTAAGGTGACTGACAGGTAGTCGTGTTTTAAACAATAATCGGAAGTCACATCTGAAAATAAAGATTGGCTAATGTTACACGGCAAAGTGTTTTCGTGTGTCAGGTCGCCTCAGTCTTTGACATGTCCATCCTCCACACGAACCGCACTGTAGCATATTTCAACTATCGTGCCTGCTATTGTTTACATAGAGCTACTCACAGTTTTGTCCTGTGCTTGTTTCGAGCACAGTGCATATCGTAATCTTGCTTATAAACTGAAATGTGACCTGTGGCATTATTGCGTGAATGCTTATGTTGCACACTTAATGAAGTGTGTAGAGTTTCGCTGAGTTCGTTGTTTATTTACATTTTCCTCAGCATAACTGTACAGCTGACACCGCTGCCTTCTGTATCATAACAAAGCCTGCCACTTCCACATTTCGTTCCTCTTATGTGGCCGAAGTGGCTACTGCACCAGAGAGAGTCTCTGCACTCATTGCTGGTCCTATGATGCCATCTATTGGCGAAAACGTGCAACAGCATAATTAAACTAAAAGACAACTTCTGACAGGACAACAAAAAGACAGGGAATGAGAATAAGGGAATAATAAGGGAATAACAAAAAGACAAAAATGGGGGGTCCACTACACTTGCATACAAACTGATTGTGATGCTGTCACTCATTTTCTAGTCTATATCTTGGACTGAAAAAACCTTATTATGTTTTCAGGTGTTTTGCCCCCGCGGTTGTGAAGAGGATGCTGTGGAAGTGGCAGCATGAACGTGTCACACAGACATTGGCTAAACTGCTCAGTAGGTACAACGAAATAAAAGAAACCACCCCCTCAACCCTGTTTATGCTGCACTGTACCTATTATAACCAGTTTTTATATAGACCATTATTTGAAATACTATGAGAGCCTTTCTGTTAGGATACTGTACAGCAGGGATGGGCAACTGGAGGCTCGGGCGCCACATGCAGCCCAACTTCTCACTTTTTAAAAAAAGAAAAAGGACAGTTTTTAACCCGCTATAAATCAATAGTGTAAGCATTCAGGTATAAATAAAGAAAAAGTGAAGTATCCTTTTGTAAATTCTCTCAAGTGCGTGGTGATGTGGCCCACCGATTGTGGTAAGCAAAAATGTTGGCCCACCTTATAATGAAAGTTGCCCACCCCTGCTGTACAGCCTACATCACTTGTACATGTTCTTACCAAATAGGACACTAGCTAGCTAAATGTAACTAATATGGCATTGTGAAAGTTGTATGCCTAAATGTAAACCATAATATTAAATTGTGATGGGCAGAAATCAACTAAACCAACATATTACATTGTGAATGTAGTTGCGCAGTGATACTGAGACCGACTTATTCCTGTCTTTATTTGCCAGGCTTCTACACTTGCCCTCAGAGTTCACATATGGTTAAGTGCCCAGGTGTCCAGCCAGGTTCAGACTGATGCTGGTAACAAGAGGAAAACATGCTGATTGGTAAGTGAGATCCCTGCTCAACAAAATCCACACAGCACAACAAGTAAGCCTAGTTTGTGGTGTCAAATGTAAAATGTAAGTTTCATCAAAAAGTTGTAGAACACATCTGCATAAATTGCAGGCCATCAAAGTAGTGAATGGGCAGGGAAAACACAACCAGTAGGCTTATGAATGACTTTGACTCAGCACAGCACAGCAGATACGATGCTACCATTCCTTGGGAATATGACACAGAGGCCTGCTACTCCATTGTAAATATTGACTGGAAATGTTCATGTTTCAACTGTTTAAAAACATTGGACTCAGGGGAAAAAAATCTCTAGGTGTATATAAGTGAAAGCCCACCTTTGCCATTGTTACACAGCACACAAGTATACACTGTACTCAATGAAATTGTATTTTATGCCTCACCTGTGCAAGGGTGCAGCCTACATTGGCATCCCAAGGGAGCAGTATGTTGCAGTGTGGCGGGAAGGTACCATGCTTGGGGTACCTCAGTCATGGAGGATGGAGAAGAGAGCACTGGTTAATTACTCCCTCCACCAACCTGGCGGGCTGGGAGATGAAACGGCAACCTTTGGGTTGTTCAGCCCTGGGCTACAGGACACCCTAACCGCTTACCAATGACTGCCCCACTTATCCATGACTGTATAAAAAATACCACAGCGAGTACACTTTTAAATTAAATGGGTCAATATAGATGATAGACTTTTCATCCACAGGCAGGACTTAGTCTACATACAGTAGATGGTGAAATCCTGCTTACAAAACTGTTTAAATAAATAGTTGTAAACTTTTGACATGTCAAAGTCATAGCCTAAACTGTAGGGTATGTTATGTAAAGGGTGATTTTCACATCCGGCCCATGTTCACAGATTTTTTTTTTCTCCTGCAGGAATGATTCAACGATGGACATTTTGCTTAATTGTGGAAAAAAATAAATGGAAAAACTTCTATGGTTTCTTGTGTTTTCATTGGTGAGGCATATGGGTTAAGCACTGATCAGGAAGACCTCAAAAAAGGCGGAATTCCACTGCAGTGGTGAGAACATTCAGACGTCTTTTTTGTTTATGGAAAGAGCTGATTTTCTAGTATGCTAGGTTCATAACTGCAACCTAAAATCAGCTGTTCCTCGAGACGTCAGGATGCTTTCCTCGCGCAGATGGGGTACGTCCAGTAGGTCGTAATTAAATCGGGTAAATGTTGGCTGGATATAAAGCGGCTAAACGTCGGCGAGATGCATGTAAATAAATGCAGCGGCAAGATGTCTTTGAAATAGCGGCAGCTCATCGGCCAGATGCTGGGAGACGTCGAGATAGCCAATGCATCGGTAAAACATAGGCGTTCCATCGGACGCCGCACGTCTGCCCAACATCTTGCCGATGAGCAAACGTTCTTCTATAGACGTCTTGCCGATGTATTTTACATCTTGCGACGTTGGCAAGACGTAAGTGTGCTGTCTGGGAAGCGATGTCTGTCATCCGACAGCCGATGGAGGAGATGTGGATGGAGTGGAGAGACCCGGCAGAGATGGTATCTAGGAGACAACCAACAGACTGGAAAGCAGAACGTCATGTCGTGAAGTCTTGCACATGCGCAGTTCAAAATTAAGCTTGAGAAAAAACGTGTTTTACGGTGTTACAGTCATACATACGGTCATTCTAAGACAGCTGTTTTAATTCGTTTTTCATTGCGATTCCAACCCCGTGAGTTCTGTATCGATAAGTTGTCCCACTTTTGATCTCCCCATTAACTCCCCATTCACGAAAGTCTTACTAATCTGAATTAGAAGCCCCGACGCGTAGCCAAGATGGCCGCCGAGTGTTCTATCTCCCCTTAGCAACAGTATCTCTGAATGCGTTTCCTAAGTTGTTTTGCGCACCCTATCTTAAGTTAAGAAAGGGGTATTACAGAAGCATCCTAACTTCGAAAAATCCTAAATAATTGGTCCTAACTTTAGGACAGCCACCCAGCTGTCCTAATTCCAGTTATCCATTGATTTGTTAGCCAAAATTTAGCTGGTGTTCATCACCATTTACCCACACCACAGACTTCAGTGACCCACACTCAGCTCGCTGTTTCAGCCAGAGCTACAGTGAAGTCTATCCGGGAAAACAACCCAATTGTGAACGGATGATGTTAATTAAATTAGGCTATATTAACTGACCCAAACTATGCGTGAAGTGAAGAGTTGATGATAAATATACCCGACTTCGATGTGAAGTACGATATCAACTTCAACTGCGTCAAGCCAAGTCGGCTGTATTGTCATTTATACACATGCGCTACATTTCATGAAATTACGAAATTACGAAACTGTTTTGCGTGCATTCGCTTGGAAAAACAAAGCATTGGGATGAAAATATGGAAAATGGGAAGCACTTTATTGGGACTGAAACCACAATGCATAGTTTGGTCAACATGAGGTTTGCATGCAGCGAGAGTGACCTCATTTCGTCCTCACAGATGTTGCTGTATTAGAAATCCGTTCGGTGGAACGTCACTAATAAGTGCGTTATTTAAAAGTATATCACATCAATGAGCATAACAAGTTAAGCAAAATATTTACGTCCTCTTCCTCTCTGGTTTAGTATCACGCGGACCGCGAGATGCAGCAGCAGTCAAACTTGTGTATTCTAGCTTGCGTCGCACTACTGTTGCTAGGTAGCGGTGCATTTGTTGTCAGGTAACAGACATAAAAAGTAGATCGTAGATGTTTTGATCGCTACTTTAGGATTCCTAACTCAAGATAAGATAGGATTTCCAAAGATAAGATAAGAATCCTAAATGAAGTTAGGATTTGTTTCTGTAATACCAAACTGAAAAAAATCTTATCTCAAGTCAAAAGTTAAGATAGGACGACTGAAGATAGGACGTTTTCTGTAATACGCCCCATGATCTACATATGGACATCTATGAATGACATAATTTTTGTGTCATTATCTGGTATTATGACGTCATTATGACATCATCTGATTATAATGCCCAAAATCTCACCATAATGTATTTTCCATCAAATGTATGTAATTCACTTAAATTTTTATGATTGTATGCTTCAGACCACTTTAATGCTCACAAATCTGTCTGATGCTAATGGAAATAACAAAAAAATATGAAAAAGGAACAATAATGAGACTTAGATCATTGATTTTCGGTCAGACATACCTGTCAGAAAACCGTTGCCATGGCAACGGCAAAAATGATAAACATAATCTTTTGGTACTAAACCGTAGCCAACTAAATTTTAGGAAAAGTCACCAAGTTTCGTAGTCATAGCTTAAGTCGTTAAGGAATTATACAACATCAAAGTTGGTGCGGGCACTTTTAGCCCCCCCCCAGTCTGGATAGGGTTAAAGGTGGGGTTGCAGGTTAATCTTCTTAAGAATATGTACTATTATGACAGCACGTTGGGGTCTATTGTTGCCTTCACGGTCTCTGGACCTCTCGAGACCTCTCGAGACAGCTGACGTCTGTCAGCTGACGACACTGATCATGTGACAACCGAGTTTTGGACTTTGGTGCATGAACGCCACTGATCCCGCAACAATCGGGAATCATGCCTGTTTTGTTTTGGTCCTCTTTTCTTTTTTTCACCTTCACTTGAGCATCCACATCCACGACATATCATTTTAGCTGAACTAAGCTAAATTAAACAGTCAGAGAATAGAAATAGAAATAGAAAGCCTTTATTGTCAGTATACAAAGTATACCGAGATTTTAGCTTCCCTACGAAGTGCACAGTCCTTTATAGATGAACATTGTCCAGTAAGTGTGTGTTCATTGTTGTAACAGCTTTGGGGAAGAAGCTGTTCTTCATCCTATTGGTTCTGGCTGGCAATGCCTTGTAGCGCCTGCCAGAGGGCAACAGTGTAAAGAGATGAAAGCCAGGATGTGTGGGATCTTTAATGATACTCCTGGCTCTACTTACGCAGCGTGAGTTGTAGATGGTGGGTATGGGAGGCAGGGGGCAGCCTATGATTTTTGTGCTGTTTTGGTCACCCTCTGCAGTCTCTTCCTGTCAGCCTCAGTGCAACTTGAGTGCCACACTGACACTGTGTAGGTCAGCAGGCTCTCTATGGTGGAACGGTAAAAGGTCACCAGCAAGCTTGAGTCTAACTGTTCTTTCTTAAGTACTCTGAGGAAGTGCAATCGCTGCTGAGCCTTTTTTACCAGAGCCGAGGTGTTAGTCGACCAGGAGAGATCAGCGGAGATGTGTACACCTAGGAATTTAAATGAGTTCACTTGCTCTACACGTTCTCCATTGATGTACAGGGGGGCAGGAGCATCTTTGTTCACTACCAGCATTACTGACATATGTGCATCTGCAATTGAATGACATTAACCCTATCGCGCCGGATGCATCATCTATGATGCATCAAATTCAAAGCCCTCTCCACGCTGACACAAAAAAAAATCTATCTCAAAAACATCCTGCGTGTCATTTCCAAACGTCCTGCAGTACGCGGAAACCGCCACAAGAGAGCAGCGGTCAACAACAAGTTGATCACAGCTCGGCGAAAAATGCAAAAATGGAGTAGAAGCGGTTTCCCTGACCGACGCTGAGATATCGACAAATTGCAAAAGGTTTGTGTACAAATTTCCGAAATATAACTCTACATCCTTTAATTTGAACACTTGCTTTGTGCAATTAATCAAGGAAGAGTTTATATTTTTACACCGTGTTGCAGAGAGATCGTGCTAAAACTGATGAGACATATAAGCACCATCCGGCGGTGGCAGGAAGTCAGCCATCAATGCATTTGCTCCATAGGGAAACTTACAAAGCATACCACGACGATCGTTTAACAAAACACACAAGTTGTTTTACTTCAAGACAAAGATATTGCCTTAAGAAACACGTTTTACTTGCGATTTTGAAAATGTAATGCAAAATGTTGAAATTATGATCTCGTAAAAAATGCATTGAAGTGAATGGAGAAATGGTCCAATCCTAGTAATGGACCCATATATTCAAATTACACATCAAAAATGAATAATGATCTATATTACACTCATAAATAGGTTGTTAAGCATTCGATCAGCTATGTTTTTACATAGATTTTAAAAAATTACCCAACCAGGCTGTGGGAAATGTAAAATATGGTCCTGCTAAAACAAGGATAGGCTTAAAAAAATGGCAGGATCTCACTAAATATTTAAAGATAATCCTCAAATTAAATTGTCTGACAACTTTTTTAAATTAAAAAAAAGATGCAAATGCATTAAAAGTCATTTTTCAATGGTCATGAAATTGGAATTTTCATTCCCTTTAAAGCCTGATGCATCATATATGATGCATCAAATATCTCAGTGACCTTAACAAAATTTTGATTTTTTTTTTTACATTTCTTATAAGGGACCAATATTGAAGCAAATTCCAAAAAGAATATAATTTTCTCTCATTGCTTTCATGGTTCAGGTTTCACAGGGTTAACTGGTGTTGTTGATAGTGATTACAAGATGGTTTTGTCGTGGTTTCCAATCGATGTGTCAATCACCAGGCCATGTGAATATGGGGTAAAATACGAATAAGTTAGGAGACAAATCATTCAATAGGCAAATACAGCGGCATAGTTTGTTGATGGAGACTTTTATTAACTCGACTCAGGTTAGGGACATTGTAGAAGCAAGTTCAACGTACAAGTTTCCAATGCAATACATCTTAGACTTGAAACATTTCAGCAAGACAACAAGTTTTTGTAAAACCAAAGTCTTCTCCGGAGGCTAAGTTTTCTCCGGAGGTTAAGTTTTCTCCGGAGGCTAAGTTTTCCTCGGAGACTACGTTTTTCTTGGAGACTAAGTTTTTGTCAGAGACTAAGTTCTTTCCAGAGACTAAGTTTTTTCCAGAGACTAGGTTTTTCTGAGAGACTAAGTATTTTCAATAAACTAAGTCCCACAAACCAAAGTCGAGAATTACTTACTGCAAAGCCAGACAGCAAAGTTGATCAACTGAGGAGATGCGTCAGGTTGTCTCTTGGGATTCCGTTGGCATTGTCCTCTCGAGCTCTGGACTGGCCAGCTTTTATGCTACCAGGTCTGGGGCATCTTGTACACCTGACCAATCCCTGTCCTTTGTCCACCTGGTCCGATCATCTCTTGGCCAATCTAATCTCAGATGATGTTATGATAAGGTGACCACCTCTTGGCCAATCAAATATCAGATGACGTTATCAGATGTCTGCAAAATTTACGTCACCCTTCTGGACATCTAAGGGGTCCTAGACACCCAGACAGGGGCGATTCCAGACATTTATTTTTGGGGTGGCAAAGTGTATTTCAGGGGGCATGCTCCTGCACTAAGGGAAAATTATAAACACTATATAATCCACACACACACTTATGTGATACAGTGAATCCCTTAAAGTGAAACCCTGCAACCTAAAGTTCTATGTCTGAAATTGTCAAGCATTAAGGCTATTGGTCACAATCAGTTCTCTTAATTTGGGTGGCAAATCATATTTCTGGAGGGGCAAATGCCACCCCCTGCCACCCCTTAGAACCGTCCCTGCACCCAGGCATCTTCACTCCCTAATCTTCAAGGTCGCGCACCTGGTCTCTTACAGTGGAAACTTCCCAACGATGGCCTGGTATCACACAGTAAATGTTGCAGCGCCAATTCAACACCCAGAGAGTTCACCTAAGTCCAAATGATATCAAATCAACTCTCAAAGTGTTAAACGAGCACCGCAGAACCCACCGTGCACTTGGACTTTCAGTCAGTCACATTGTATGTGGAGAGGGACTCTCTATTATTATATGGTTATATCTAGGGATAATCACCTTTATCTTTTTTCATAAATAAAGCTTTAATAAGAACCAATTTAACGCCAACCTAATGTACTAATTAATATGTTTTTTCTTCTCCTTTCTTTAAGGCATAGGCGTTTAAGTTAAGGCACACACACACACACACAGACATTTGCCCACATACAAGCCTCCACTTGGCTGTCTGCCCAGATTTTGGCCTCTTATCAGGCGCAGCTGCCCTCACTAACACACACACTCCAGTTTCTGTGTCTCTGTTCAACATAAGAGAATTAAGATATTAAAAGTAAAAATGCAAATATAATAGAAATAAAAGTATATAAAAGTAATAATAGTAATATAAATATAATGCAAGTAATATAATATACTGTTCGTTTTTATTATCCTTAAGGTGCAAGCACTAACTAATCTGTCACTCTATATACCAGATTTCCTCCACAATATTTAAGCATTTATGATACTGTTTACATGCCAGTTGCATGCATGGACGCCATGTTGATGAGTTGATGTGTCGTCACACAAAACATAAGCTAGGGAACTCATTGTTCTATTCTTCCGCCAGAGATCAACCTTGATAATTATCGATCTGACATTGCGTCACCAAATGTTCACGCCCACTTTCCCGAGGTTTTAGGTCGGCTTTCTTGGGATTCTCGACTTTTTGAACGAGCCATATGTAGAACCTTAGAATCTTGGGGGAGTTCCCTCAACGTGATGTAATACCCGCAACCCCACCTGAAGCAACATTATTTAGGTATTAGGAGCAGGGAGTGGGTTGCAGCCCCTGGAGCAATGTGGGTCTAGGTAGGCCTACTTTAATCAAGGGCCCTTCAGCCATGGATGAAAGTACAGAAATGTGGAACACATTCTTTCTACTTCTAAGGTTTTGAATTTTGAAACTGCATTAGCATCAGACATGCATCTGACATGCTCTTCAGTAGGTGTTTATGGTCTGCTTTCATCATGTCAGATGTTTGAAGTGTTAATTGAAGACAGGGAGAGGTAACTTGAACACTACAGTAGTTGCAGAGATTCTAGGAGTATTATATACGTATATATCTTATCCACTCTCTCTGATAGTTGGTCCTACTCTCTACGTGTTGAATTGACACTGCTGCGTGTATTGTGCATGCTCTCTTCAGCAGGTACTGTATTTACTGCCCGTTCTTTTGATGTCGCTCTGGTGCTTTCCTCCACGTGCAATTGGCCACATGTTACGCTGGCAGAGGGGTTTTGCTTTGATCAAGTCATGGTTTATATTAGGCTATATTGCCCTCATTGATGCATGCATATACCGTATACAGGTATGTGCACTCACGGCACATACTAGATGCTTCAGGAGTTTGCGATGTTGCAATCTCACCTTTCAAAGTGAATTAATTCAGCTGCCACAACCTTCTCACAACAGGTTCCTTGAATATTCTAAGAAGTGGGAAGCATTTGTGATGAATACTGAATATAAATATTTCAGCTATATAGGCCTACTGAATATAACTTGGGCCCTCGGCACGCTTGCTGCGAGCCGCAAATTACGTTCATCACTGCGAACAACCGACTGCACATGCTTGCTTGAAAAGCAGTAGACCAGGGATGTCAAACTCAAGCCCGGGGGCCAAATTTGGCCCGCAGAGTAATTTTATTTTGCCTGCGAGATCATATCAAATGTGTATTACAGTTGGCCCCCCTTACACATGAATGTATTTTAATATGACTTGAACATGAAAGTTTGGGCATCACATGTTCAAACAAGTGCATCAGTGATGTGATGTCTTCCACTCATTTACAACAGACTGTGCAGGCATCTTTGAACTACAATCTGCTGGCATTGAGTGTAAGCATTTGAGTTAAGTATGTGTGCGCATGCACAATTTACGTACACTTTGAATATTGAGTTCGGCCCGCAACTTCGTCCCAGATTTAGATTTCGTCCCACTGTGAATTTGAGTTTGATACTCCTGCAGTAGACCAACACGAAAATACTGGCTGTGTCATCCAGGGGGCAGACAGAACAGCATACCCGGGCAAGGAGACGATACTGCGACTACTTCTACATTTGCACGCTCCTTTGTCAAAGTGCAACAGAGAAGTATGATCGCAAATCAAATGTTTGTAATTTCGGACAAGCTCGAGACGCTCTTGAAAAGTTGCTGCCATCGTCGTTTTCTTCAGAAGCACTCACATGGAACTG
Organism: Engraulis encrasicolus; assembly: GCF_034702125.1. Classification (NCBI taxonomy): domain Eukaryota; kingdom Metazoa; phylum Chordata; class Actinopteri; order Clupeiformes; family Engraulidae; genus Engraulis; species Engraulis encrasicolus. The sequence goes on along the minus strand of NC_085864.1, from coordinate 7,751,938 downwards.
TGCAGTCTGTTGTGCGATCGGCCCCAGCGAGTTTGAAGATATCGCATCTAACGCACGTGTTTGGTTGCCGTATCTAACGCGCGTAAAATTGACATGAACTACGCAAGTTAACGAGCTCATGAACGAATCATGCCCTCGCATGCGTATCCTACAGCAAGCATACCGCGGGCTTTATATACTGAATATATTGAAGTGTCTAGTACATCTTTTGCAAATGGTTATCTACAAATAGTCTTACTGTGTAAGCCCAGGCATTTTCCAGATAAGTATCTTGTTTATCTAAAACAATTACTCAATTCTTAGTCTAATGGTTGCTCTCTGGAAAACATGTTAGCATGATTTCACTGCTTAAGTCATCATATGCAAATTATCAGCACAATTGTCAAAAATAATCAACAGCATATTTTCACATGTTCATTGAATTCATGGGTAAACGCATGACAGTAATTTGCAGTCAGGTGAAATTGGAATTTGACAAGTTTGTAGGAACACAATTCACCACAGCATCTTCCAATAACGGTTCCACGTGTAACCACGCCCCCCTCCCCTCTCTCCTCTCCCCTCCCTCCTCCGGCAGGTCCAATCAGAGATCAAGAAGAAGTGGCAGCGGTGGCGTTTAGGCATCAGCGTGCTGGACGAGCAGCGCAACACGGGAAGCCACACCCCTCAGGGAGGCGGGGCCGTCATGGGCCACCTGTGCCACCACAGCTCCTCCTGCTGCCAGGACTGCCCACACTGCACAGTAAGAACACCACTCTTGTTATAATCAGAGCTGGATAAAGTAGAAGTAGAAGTAGAACACTAAATACACCACTTTTATTATCAGAGATGTATAAAGTCAGGGGCAGATGGCGAGCAGGACAGTGGTGTAGTCTACTTTTTTTGTGGTGGGTATACTGTATACTTGAGCATTTTTTGAAGTGGGTATACTGTATATATTTGTGCTATTCTAAATAATGAATCAATCAATTTTAAGTGGGTATACTGAAATCCACTGAAATTTTGAAGTGGGTATACTCTGTATACCTGCGTTCTACGTAGACTACACCACTGGAGCAGGGCATTTGCCCTGGGGCCCAGGGCACTCTTGCATTGGTGGTGGAGGCCCTATTGCGAACTTGGTTGGCAATATAGGGGCCTCTATAAGTGTTTTGCCCTGGGCCCTTGTGTGCACTGGTTCCGCCACTGTATAAAGTAGAAGTAGAAGTAGAAGTAGAACAGTAAATACACCACTTTTATTATGCAGTACAAAAAATTATCTAACTAAGGCACTCCAAGTGGCATGAGTGGAGTGCCTTCTTCAGGGCAGTAACACAAAAGAACAGAGTAGTGCATTTGTTAAGGGTGTTGGAACGGTGGGTAGGACAGGTGCAGTAAAAACACCACGCATATTATCAGAGTTGTATGAAGAAGAAGTAGAAGTACTCTTATACATGTCATTACAACACTAGTAGTATGATATTACAAAGTTGAAACCATGTACTGGTAAAATCATACAAGTGTTGTTATTACACCTGTAAGTACTTCTACTTCACTTATTATTATACAGTTTTTCTCTTTTGGTTTAGCTCATTTCTTGAAACAGAGATGACATTCTCAAAACAGCATGGACAAATTATCCCCAACAAAACAGCATTTGTCATTGCTTTCATCCCATTTTAAATTCTTTGTATTCTATTTGCAGTTGTATAAGTTTACTCTTGAATATTACGTAACACCCCATTTTTTACTGTGCAGGACTGCCCGCACTCGCATTCCCACTCGCACTCCCACTCCCAATCCCCGGGATCCAATAGAGGTGGGTATTAGCAAAGGGTTCACGATTCAATGCGCATCAGGCCGAATTCACACCAAGGCGTCGCGGAACGGAAGCGAGACGAATGAGGTATTTCTGCTTAGTTTCGCCCGGTGTGTTCTACTCTGCCTTTCACACCGGCGTGCGTGGCCAGTCCTGTTCAGAACCCCCCCACAGCCAAAGCTAGAGCGCTACTTTGCCATTCATTTGAATGGGACACCAAGAGCTACTGCCGCCCAAACTCTGCTCGAGTTCTATTTTCCAAATGCAGCGCGGAGCGGAGCCGGCTCCCGCATCGCTGATGCCCGACTGCCGCTGGTTGGTGAGGAAAGACAGATGTGTTTCCATGTATTTTCGCCACCACCGGTAAAAATCGCTTCCATTCCGCGACTTCACTGCCTTGGTGTGAAGCCGACCTCACAATACACACATGCCACAATGCGTTTCTATCACAATGCAATGTGATTCATGTACTATTGCAATGCATTGTGATATTTACTTACAGTTTTACAGTTTTTTGTCAGTTGCTGTGTAGCATTCACAAGTCAATTCATTTTATTAAGCATTTTAGCATCTGGGAGAGAGCATCCGTCACAACAGAAATATTACCTACTCTCTACTGAGCAAAATGAACCAGTGGCAAATTAAATTTTATTATTATAAAATAATCGACTGTCATTAATCGATGCAGTATATCGTGAAGATAAGTATCACGATACATTCTCATGAATTGACGCAGTTTATCTTGAAAACAAGTAGGCAATAGCAATGCCATTGCCATGACGATTTTTTTTTGCACACCCCTAGGCTCCACCCAGGGCGAGCCCAAGCCTCTAGCCAGCAGCCAGGTCTCCTGTCAGCACAACCACAACCACAATCCCAACTCCAACCAGGTCCACCATCACCACCACCACCATCATCACCACCACCACCACCACCACCCAGGGGCCAAGAAAGGGAAGGCCTACTGCTACATCTCGGCACGCAAGCAGGCGGTGAACGGGGTGGACGGACACATGACGGGGAACGGGGAGGGAGGGGACGCGGAGGAGCTGAGGTATTCGGAGAGTTACTGCTGACCTCTGTTTTCACTGGACATGCAAGTTCATACTGCTGGCGTCTTTGCTGGACATGCAAGTTCACAGTACTGCTGGCATCCTGGACCTCCTTCTTCACCTGGGTGGCACTGCAGGCAGGACCTTGAGGGGATCTGACACATCTCACCTGGACTTTTACACCTGGGTGTCAGTACAGATGGACCGACTCGGGACCAACTCAGGATGGGTCCAAAGTTAGACCTTGAGCCGAGCGGATCATGACCAGATCTCACCGGATCTCACCCGGATCTTTCCCATAATGCACCTGGCTGTCAGAAGGTGACTGGGAATGGCTCATACATGTACATGTGTATGTGATCCAGAGATGCTGCTTTTGTCTGAACATGTGGACTCCTCATCCCTTCACACCTGGAGTGTTTGAGGGCGTGAATGAAGGGTCACAACTGGCTCATAAAGGCACATAAACACAGACACACAGATACACACACGCACACGCACACGCACACGCACACACGCACACGCACACACACACACACACACACACACAGATACGCACACGCACACGCACACGCACACGCACACACGCACACGCACACACACTCCTGTCGGTCAGGAATTATGAACATAAAGAGACATCAGCTGATTAACTCTAGTTTATATCCCTGCCTGAAACTGGCAATGGAATAACATGTCAGTTTATCTTGATATCCTTTCCACCACACACTCTTAGAGACGTGGAGGAATTTGCTGCATTCGCTCCCCTGAATTAACAAGAGGAGAATTATCAGTCAGACACAGTACAGGACGTTTGGTGAGAATGGAGAGACGGGATTTTTTTCTTCAGACATTCCTTGACAGACTTCTCAGACATCTGAAAAAAGAGATTTTCTGAGAAACCTATCTGAAGGGGCTGCTCTGAGTGGGAAGAGAGATGTGTTAGTGCACTACTGGAGAAAGGAGTCACAAGTGCATTAGACTCCTTGACCTTGAGCACATACAGTAGCAGACAATTAAACATACAAAGTGAGTTGCTCTGCTACCTTAAGTTTGGAAGGTAACTCAACTTTAGAAAGCCTCGAGTTGAGCTAACTTACAAACTTAAGGCAGCAGGGCAACTTACGTTTTTACGTTTAACTAGCTGCAACGTTTTACAGTGTAATACATGACTGAGGCCACTTTCAACTAGCCACCTCGGTACTATAACTATGTATGTACTGTATATCCAATGACCTTGGGACCTGCAATGTATGGTTTGCATTAGGGGTGGGCGATTTGACGATATTATATCGTGAATCGCGATATTGAGTAAAATATCGTCTCGAATCTGCCAAAGTGGAGAAATCGTATAGATCGTCTTGCAGTGAGGATGTTTATTATCAGTATCAGAGTGACGTTTTCTCACTTGTGTTGTTGTCTTCACTTCATTCTTTACATTACTGTATTCCAATTGTACACTTTATGAGAGTATCATCAGTGTGTTAACATTTTATTGACTGCAAATTACAAATTGCAAGTATATGAAAGTTATTTTTTGTTGTTTTTATTTTTTTGGATGGAAGATCGTGATAAAATATCGAAATCGTGATTTCATCTTAAAATATCGTGATACAACATTTTTGCCATATCGCCCACCCCTAGTTTGCATTTAGAAACAGAGAAGAAGTCGAAAGTTGGAGGGGACATACTATATCATGGGTTATTGTTGAATTTTGAATTTCTACCTCTTTTTGTCTTGTGGATCACAGGACCTGTACTGTGCCAGCCACAAAGCAGGTGTCACATACTATATGTTCATGTGATGTGCTTAAATTATGTTGACGGAATTAATAGTATATATTTTTATTCAATTTGCTTATGACATAGGAACAGAATTTGAGGAATGCTTTCTCTCTCTCTCTGACTCACTCACTCGCATACATGCGCACACACACGCGCACATGCACACACACACACGCACACACACACACACACACACACACAGGCACACAGACACACATGCACATGTACGCACACACACATGCACACATTGCAAACCAGAAAGTAAAAGGTAGCCCTACGACATACAACAGGTTAAAAAACTATTCCACTGCCTCAATCTGACTCCTTTTCACAACGTTGCCAAGACTTAACGCCTTGCGAATCATTCAGCAGAACTGGCAAAAATGTCATGACATTATTCAGGAAACCGGCATTGATTCACAGCCTGACTTTGCCACACGTTCCGGACAATACTCACGCCATTCAGACCAAGGGCGCTGGTTTTTAAGTGGTGGTGCATTTTTTTCTTCATTCTTTATTTCTTTCTGCTGCATTCAACTCATTTGTCTGCAGTAAAAGTTGACAAAGCCTCCTTCAGGGAGCCCAAAAGTGGCGATGCAAATGCACCACTGCATTCCCCTCTCCGGCACCTATGATTCACACTCATAGCGATGGCTCAAAAAGGACTCCTCAGCTGAGCTACATTCATATCATGGCAGTGTGGCATAGTGAAATCTACATCCACATCCGCTTACATGCACTTGGGAGTTTATGCAAATTGGTGTCTGCCAGAGCCATGGAATTAAGAGTCAGGCTAATCCCATTGACCTTTATGTGACATTTTTACACAGAGATGTCTGCTCATGGACCCTTTAACACACAGATCTCCATTGACATAGTTCCAAAATAGTTTCAGCAAGTGAGCGTCGAACACAGAAAGTGCATTAAAGGAAATTATAATGCAGAAATGTTCACGGAGGTATACTTGAGGGGGCATATACAAACGTAGTTGCATGTCAAAATTATTATTATTATTTAAATATGTTCATTTTTAGAGAGTGGGAAAGTGGAACACTACTACAATTACGATAAAATCTAAACTATTTATTTTGAAAATTGACGTTTCTGTCAGTCAGGCCTTCAGTAGAGTGTCCTTTAGTCATCCAGAATTAGCTGAACTCTCACATCATGCACATCATGTAGAAACCCTCCATGGAGAACTCTTGACATCCCCTATTGTTAAAACATATGAAATGTAATCCTTTACCTGCCACACAACAAAAGAAAACCAATTGCTTGATTTAACAGAAAGGCATAATGAACAAACGATAATACATCTACGGCTCACTTAGAAGTTTCTCAAGTTTCCTGTTTTCTTAGCACTGAACAATTGAACCTACGAGTAAGAAAGACGCTCATTATGGCCCATTGTTATACCAGACATACGGTACGCTCCTGACGGGTGGAGGAGTTGATATATTTTAATACAGTACTTTTATGCACCGAGGTAATGCAGTGTGAACAATGTGAATTTAACCAAGAGGGCAGAAAGAATATGAATATATTACACAGAAAAAAAACAGATTAATTTCAAAATGCAATTAAAAGTTTTGCTTCAAAAAAATTGAGCATAATGTGTTAATCCTGTGTTGACATGTTAAAGACATCACAAGGCTGCAGTTGTTAACCACTGGGGCACACTGAGGCACAATGTTAACCACTAGACAAGAGAAAAAAAAGCTTTTGATGTCAATTGACTACAGCACAAATACCTCACTGAATAATAAGCACACAAGTGCATTTTTATTGCAAAATATATTGTTAAAACATAGTAAGAGTATCCACTTCTATCAGAAATTCTTTTTTTTTGCAAAAAGCTTCCACTTTAATTTCAAAAGAAGTTAACACTTGTATGGATATTTTTGAAAACACATTGGTGTTGGCCTCTCAAGTTTTAGAATACGCATGTCAAAAAATATCCCATTTAGGGGACTAAAACTTACCTGTCACAATGGAGCTTTTTAAAATGTATCCACATGTTGTCTTTACATGTAAACGGATAAACACACATTTTAAAATATCTGCATATGTGTAATCAAGATTCAAGGACTTTTTTTGTCATTGTCAATAAAGTCAACGAAATTGTGGGTGGAGAAACAACACTGCGTAGTTTGAAGTAGGCCTATAGAAGTAACCAAAAAGAAGTAGTCAAATAAAGTCTAAATTCATGAAGTATATCATGAAGTATAATAAATTAAAGTAAATAATAGTAATAATATGAGTAATAATAAATTAATCAAGTAAATCAAACAGTAAAAAAAATGAGATCCCCTCCCCACAATTCAAGGCTAATAACAGAGTGCTATTGATATTTTTAAGGTGCACAACACACACACACACACACACACACACGCACACGCACACGCACACGTACACACACACACACATGTATGCACACATGTATGAATGAATACACAAATCAATAGGATGTTACAGTAAGGGCCATCCCTTAAAAGGAAAAGACACAGAACACCAGTCCAGAGACCTATGTGAGAGCACTAGAATTAAGCAGTCTAATGGCTTCAGGGTACAGGCTATTAGAAAGTCTTGTAGTTCGTGTCTGTAATTACCTGTATCTTCTGCCTGAGGGAAGCAGTTGGAACAGGTGGTAAGCAGGGTGGTGACAATATTTTGCACTCTTCGTAGACAGCGTGTGGGAGAGGTGTCCCAGTGATTCTCTGTGCTGTTTTCACCACATGCTGGAGTGCCTGCTGGTCTGCTTTTGTGGAGCCTGAGTACCACACCAAAGACCCATACATCAGAACGCTGCTGATCGCACAGTTGTAAAAGTTCACCAGCAGCGGTCTGGGGATGTGATAGCCTCTTAACTTCCTCAAGAAGTAAAGTCTTTGCTGGGCCTTACCCACGGCTGAGGCTATCTGTGTACCCCAGGACAGATCATCAGCCACAGTCACCCCCAGGAATTTAAAGCTGTTGACCCTCTCCAGACTCTCTCTCCCTCTCGCACCTGACCCTCAGCTATCAAACTTTACACTTTATACTGTAGTTTAATGAGGCCTCAGTACTGTGAAGAATCTCAGATGGCTAGACAAGGGATGGGCATTTGCACAAGCCACCACTCTAATTTAGTTTTGCACGTGAATCCTGGCTGGGAAAGCAGCAATTGATGACACACTACATAGGGCAGACATGTCAAACTTCAAAGATCTTTATTTGCCGATTTGTGCATGGACTAGTAGTGCAGGCACCCAGGAACTCTTGTGCAGGCCCTCTGAGTCAATAAATAGAATTAAATAGAAAAAAGGAAAAAGACATTTTAAAAATGGTGAAAAAAAAAACAAAAAAAACAAAGACATCAAAGAAGAAGGAAATCAATCAAGTCAAATGTTCTTTTTTGCCATCAGTCTGACTGTAGTTGGGGAAAAGCTGTTAAAAACCTTGCTTTTTTGTTAGAGATAGCCTGATCTACTGTGTCTGAGGTTGTACGTGCAGTGCTTGTGTCTGAGCAGAGAGTTAGCTGGATGGAGTGGGTCTGAAATGATTCTCTCTGCTGGATGCAAGATGGCTGGGACAAAGCCATCTGAGCCACCCCCACCACCACCAGACAATAGATTATTTTTTAGGGGTCTTTATGCCTGTATTGCCAGTGTGAGATGGAGACAGGAAGTGAGTAGGAGAGAAAAATTGAAGAGAATCGGGAAATGACCTCAGGCCTAAATCAAACCCAAATCCCCAGCGTAGCAGTGCAGTGCCCTACCGTTTGAGCCATGGAAGAGCCACCCACAACACACTCAATGTAATAGGGAGCCAATTCTGTGCCACCCTTCTCCCTGGCCCTGGGACAACTGACCCATTTGTCTCCTGTGTGTCAACTTCCCTGCTACTGCAGATAGTCAATCATCACCTGGCTCAAATGTCAGTCGACTGGCTGCCGCCTATTGATCTCGACATTGTCAATTATGGCATGTTCTCACATACAGTAGAACTCTTTTTCTTCCAAAGCCAAAAATTGATATAAACTTGGCCATGGCTAGTAACGATTTTAATCCACTTTGGCAGATAATTTGTTGTCAAGCCCTGAAACCCAGGGGCAAAATGGTCGCTCTTCATGTTAACACATGGTGACAATGACAACGTATGACTATTGGGAAGTCGTTGATAATTTGTTGCTATGTGAACGCCCTTTACCACTTATTACACTATCCTACATTTGGCCTTCAGCTAGGTGTGGCACATACAGAGGGATGCAGTGCATCAGGACACCCAAGGTCATCCAAAGCTTTTACAGCACCACGATATTCTGTCATACGGTTCTATATGTATGTGACAGGAAATAGATCAGAACATAACAAGGACAGACAGTCATTTATTATTTGTGACATACACAGCCTCAGGACTACACTCAAAAAAAGGTTGTGTGAAATAGAAATAAATTAGAGCTAACGGAATAAAATAACGAAAGCTAATGGAAAAGTTGTTTCTCAGAAAAGTGGAAGTAACTTTCCTCAAGTGGAGTTTTTATGCTGTTCTGTAATGCGTTTCTCGACATCCGTCTTTCTTCAAACCTTTTCACTACAGCAGACTTTGTTGTTATTGCCATACTTGATGGCTGATGGTCATAACCAACAATTTATTGAGAGCACTTTGAATGAGAGCACTTTTTACGTCCTTTCTAAACTTAGGTTCGATTGAACCACAGGAGTTTGGTGAGTCAGGCTTAGGTGGTTGGGTTGAGGTGTGTGTGTGTGTATGCGTGTGCGTGTGCGTGTGTGTGTGTGTGTGTGTGTGTGTGTGTGTGTGTGTGTGTGTGTGTGTGTGTGTGTGTGTGTGTGTGTGTGTGTGTGTGTGTGTATGCGTGTGCGTGTGCGTGTGCATGTGTGTTCATTCCATTCGCTTAGGTATATAAGGCGCAAATATTCATTGGGCAATCAGGCAAGCTATGTACTGCATTAATGTTTCATCATGACAACTTGAAGGATGTTAAATATTCTTGAGAGTTTCTCTGCCAAAAAAATCTGATACTTCATTTTCACTCTGTCAGTGTTCACACTGAATCATCCACAAATAGTTTGGTATTTGTTCATATGAAACTTCAGGGCTCAGTACTTACAACAAGGTTATATGTGATGTTAAAAATTCAGACAGGGTTCTTCTCTCATGTCTCACACACGTTAGCGTGCATGCACAAACACACACACACACACACACACACACACTGCTCTGAGTAAACGGTCTACCTTTTCTCAATACAAAGTCATATCGAAGTCAAGTGCATTGAGGCAGTGTACCGCATCAGTACATGGTGTTAGAAAGAATCTTTGAACACTAGCCTAAATTGTATTAAATTAGCTCTTTCCTTCTCCGTCTTTGAGCATTTTTACTTTGAAAAGTTAGAGATAGGCTGCTCCACTTTCAGCTCAGCATTTCTAATGGAGTTCCCTTATTTCCCTGTTACTTTCATTTGCTGATACTGTAGTTCAGGGCGTGAGTCATCTGGTAAAGTCAGTTTTTTGTTTGTTTTTGTATGTCTTAGGTGGACTATCATCTTAAACTTTCATGATTGACAGGGGACAGTGTTGAGTCTTTGTCATGAGGGGAAAAATAGATACAGGTACACAGAAGGAAAAAAAAACACGCAGTGTCTATTCAACACTTAAACATCCTCAGAGTGTGCGTATTTGGTCCCAATACACTCGAGTACACTCGAAGTCAGCGGTATCAAACTCAAATTCACAGGGGGCCGAAATCTATCTAGGATGAAGTCACGGGTCGGACTCAATTTCTTACATTTCCTCATGTATCTCCTAGTCCATAACCCCTAGTGCCCTAGTCCAACATGCATAAACTACCCCGCTCTCTCTCACACACACACACACAACAGGGATACTCAGTTTGAGTAGTCTACGTGTACCATATAGTATTGACTGTCAAGTGTCAATATCACTAAATGAGATGCTGTTTCATCTTCTAAAGCAGAAAACAACTCAATACAATATACAGTAGGCTATGTAGTATTAATTATACAGTACATTATACAGTATACTATCTACAGCATACTGTTTTTGGCATTAAAGATCATCTTTTTTGAAACATGTTGTGCTCTCGAAAACCTTTTCAAAGTAAACAGGATTGCAAGAGCACCTCCCGTGTGCACAAAGTGATCACTGCAGTGTGAAGGATGTCGCATAATTATCAGTCCTCAAGCATCTCTGACTATATCACTCTAATATCCATTCCCTTGAAAATCACCGTGACACCGCACAGACCAATGAGGCTGAATCCTCTCTTAAATGCAGCTGGAGGACAGAGCTTTGAGCCAAGATTGGATTTTTAAACACCTTAATCCACTGACATTCACAACACCTTCAGCAAGTGAACACAAAAGACTTCATCCACTCGAACAGGACCAACACAGTGAAAAAATACAAAACATCAGGTAACTCCAACTCTCATTATTAGTACCTAAATAGTCTGCTTCATACAGTCTTCTGATTAGGGCAGGTGTTGATTGAAGGGGGTGGGCACAGGTACAGCTATGCCTAATGCTGCATGTGAAGAGTTCAGATGCAAAACCCCCTAACTCCATTTCTGAAGACCTGCACTTCTATATTTTTAGAGAACCCCGTTGTTGGTTTGGTTTACATTTATGTACTTGATAATACATATAAATAGTTATATTATATAAATAAAATAAAAAATAAGCAATTTTAGTAGCTTTGTATTAAATAAAAATGAATTAAGATTATTTTCTGAAAAGGCACTTAGGGGGTTTTGCATCTGAACTCTTCATGTGTAGGAAACTTTTCCAATGTCTCCTCTCACAGAGACAAGAATGCAATCCATAATGGAACAAGAATACAATCCACAATGGAATCTGAATACAATCCATAATGGAATCAGAGCACAAAAAGTGATGGAATCAGAATGCAATCCACAGTGGGACCTGAACACAGTCCATAATGTCTTGTCACTCCATGAATCTCTTAGTGCTTAATATCAGGTCAGGTCATGCAATGCCTGTCAGAAAGGTGGTATATGTTCTTCGCTCTTACTTGTCGTGTTGTTTTTGGATCATCATAGATGTGGCTTCATGCTGGGCCTAGCTGTTTTTGTCTCCACACTTAATTGTTGGCTTATCAAAGTGAGTTCAGAGTTGGTAAAAAGAACTTTAAATGGTCATTAAATTATTTTATTAAATTATCTGCTTTCTTGTGTCTGATTATACCTCATTCCTTGAATGGAATTAGACTTGTGCAGGATTTTGACGGGGGAAAAAAGAGGACAAGCATTCATTTCAAAGAGATGAAAGTACAGGATGCACTTCACCATCAAAGTATTTCTTTAAGACATCAAAAGACGTAAGACATGAAATGAACAGTGCCACTGAAGGCCATAAACTAATGTAGCATGGTGTGGGTGTATGAGCATTCATGCAGAGATAAGAGCTTGATACGTGGTGTTCTCGCATCTCGCTCCACCTCCATGAGGTTGGCATAGGCTACCTTATCCTGTCCCATCCTGTCTTTTTTTTCCAAGGAAAAAAAGATATCAATAGTTATAGCCCTGCGCTCAAGAGCTGAGTTTTCATTAGAGAGGGACTACATGCACACACACACACACACACACACACACACACACACACACACACACACACACACACACACACACACACACACACACACACACACAGAATATGAGGGGAAATTAAAGTAAGCTCTTCCTCCCCTCATTCATCAGACACAATGAATGGAGCAGCAGAGCAGAGCGGGGCAGGCTTAAGATGAGGCACTGCATTGCCATTTACGTAATATACCGTAGGCCTAGTACATGACCCTGGGCTTGTTCCAACATTAAGAGTGTGTCATCCTTTGTGTTAAAACTTTAAAAACACTGACCTGGCATTGGCACTACAACTACTATATATTTTTTTACTAACACAAACTCAATCCAACTTGGTCATCGTCATTTTGGCTATAACAAACCTACAGTACTGTAAGGATTAAACATGTTGAGAAATTAAACAAATGTTTTGAGATAAATTCTGCTTTGCTATTTTAAGGTTCATTCATTTTAGATTTTAAAGTATGATTAAACTTGTGCTACCACTACTTGCACATCTCTTCTAATATTGCTGTCTGCTGATTACAACTTGATTTAGCAGCGCTGCTGCTTAAAAAGAAGTGATAAGTAAAGAAGCACTTAAAAATAGACATCTCACACTGAGAAAGGATGCCAGCTAGAAAAGATTTGTCAGGTGATTAAATATTGTATGCACTTTCAATTCCATGAGCAAGTTCACAAGGTGTGTAATCAAGCCCATCCATCTACATTGTATCCTTGCTGCACTAACCCATGAGGTGAGGTGAGGGAACATGCTGTCCTTGAGCCATGAGAGGAGGTTTTCAAGCTGTTCCTGAGATGCTGTTGACCCTCTCTCTTCTCTCTTAGCCCTGTAATCAGGCTACAGTGCTCGGGATACTAATGGCTGGAGAGCAGAAGAGGATGTGGAAATGGGCTTGCGATTTGCACTGCACGCCTCAGGTGACTGAAGTGGCCGCAGCAGAGAATAGCTTCCTCCTGACAACATGCCACTGACAGAACCAACTGTGTGTGTGTGTGTGTGTGTGTGCAGCATGTCTGAAGTGTGTTGACTGTGCATGGCTCCAATTGTTTCAGTCAGGTCTGCGTGTGTTTTCCACTCTTTATTTTTTTCAAGCTGTGCATCATAATTATAATAGCCGAAAAGACCCTTATTTTTCCCCCTTTTTTTCAGTGCAATCAGTGCCATTCCCTAAAAGCAGCCATTGATGTCTGTGGCTAATGCATGTTGTTCTACCAGTGGAACACTGCAATAGTTATTGACACTACTATGACATAACACAGGGCCTTTACTAATGCACTACAATTTGGTCATTGCCTTTCTGGTAACAGCAAATGTATATGCTGCGTCTTAAAGGGTTAATATTTAACTAGATTGCATTCTCACAGAAAATGCTGGAAGCGGCCTTGTCTTTTGGGGCAGAGATGAGCAGTTTTATTTTGTGATATCTCTATCCCTAAATTAAAAACAAAGTACTATTAAGAAAACAAAGCTAAAAGAAATGTTGGAAAAAATCCATCCACCCAGTCAGAAGTTATGGGCCAAACAATTCAGCCATCTTGGATTCAGCCATCTTGAAAGTGTTGTAGCTCCGCGTTTTTGGGATACTAAATGACATACATGGTATTTTAAGTTGGCTAAGGAACACTGCATATGATATAATTTTGAAAATCAACATGGGTCCGAGTGGGATTCGAACTCACAACCTCCATATCTGTAATCCAGCACCTTTGCCATTGATACTAAATGACATACATGGTATTTGAAGTTGGCTAAGGAACACTGCATATGATATAATTTTGAAAATCAACATGGGTCCAAGTGGGATTCAAACTCCCAACCTCCATATCTCTAATCCAGCACCTTCACCATTGAGTCAAGCAGCTGGATGTCATAAACATTCCAGCAAGACAATCATATTACATTGAAGAGCTGAACAATAGCCTTCTAGAACAGTAGTTGCAGGTGCTCGTTAAGAATAGAATGTTGAGAGAAAGTGACAGTTGAGATTGAACCCTATATTGGCTGCACCTGTTCTGATTGACTGTATGGCAGTTAGTATGGTGCTCTAAGGCAGAGGGCAGAATCAGAAACAGTTTATAGGTCTTTAGATTGCTGTTGTTAAAAAACTAAAAAAGATTTGGCACATGTCCTGTTCACAGATTGAAGTCATAAATGTGATCTTTCTAACAGTCTTTGAATGAAGTTTATAGGTTAAACGGTTCAGTCACAAATGGACCTCTTGTGGAAGATGTGCTGACCTCTTCAGAAAGGCACTTCAAGAGTCAATGGGAAAAGCCATTGGGCCAGCCCTGCCGTTTTTACACACCTGCCATTTAAAAAGTAATGGGAGTTGTGACATGATACTTTCACAGTTTGGAGACATCTCATAGAGCTCGCTAACAACGCGTCAACTAAACTTCTAGATGAAAGTGTTGATGTTTTATGAACAAAAAAAAGCTTCCTGCACTCTGATCCCTAGAGGGCTGGAATGCCTTGCACGAAGGTTCTACCATTGTTTTCAATGGGGACCCAAACTTGCACAAAATCGCCAAAAACGGGAAAACGACAAGAGACACGGACACGCTATAGCAGAACAAATGATCTCCAAGCCGAGCCGGTCGTTTTAGTGTTTGAACGCTGTCTCTATCTCGAAAGGCCTAGGAGGAGATCCATTTTCTATTTTTACTGCCCTGCACAAGAAAGCAACAAAGCAAGCAAGCATAAACGTACTTAGAGATTACTAGAATCGGGCCTTGCTCTGCAAGCCCGCTTAATAATAACTAAACAGGACTTAGAGATTACTAGAATCGGGCCTTGCTCTGCAAGCAAACATTGACAAACATTGACTTGATCTTATCTTTTCCACCTTAGAACTACTGGAACGCACATGTGTAGAATGCACGATGAGCAGCATCAGATGAGATGGAAAACATTTTGTGAGTGATAGACTGAGTGGATGAGTAAGACAGAAAGGGACAAATTAGCTAAGCATGTAAGAGCATGGTTGAGAGAGTGCTTTAGAGAGTCTGATGGCGTGAGGTGTGAACGGGTGTGTGCAAAGGGTTTTGAGCGTGCGTTCAGCTGTCCTTGCACATCGACAGTCTGCTTGCACCATTCAGGGCCTGTTCAATACTGCACAGAAAAAAACAAAGACTGACAGCGTTGATTTCAATGGAACCTTGCTCAACACAGGCAGAAATGCCTCCACACATTTGACATTCTATGTCCACGACGTGGGAGGACTTAGCTGTTTTCATGTGGACCAACCATTCCAAGTAGAGCAGGGAGCAATTCCGACAACTTCATTCATACCCACGCCCACGCCCACGCCCACGCCCACGCCCGACCTGGCAGACAACCTTGATGTGATGTGATGTTGATACTGGGTGACTGCAGGACAGAGTGCAAGGTGACTGACTGAGTGGCATGAATAATTTGTGTTGCAAAGAAGAAAAGGATATACTCTAGCTCAAACGGGTTTGAAAATGTGTTTCACCGCTTAAGACATGTTACACGTTCCCGTTCCAGAATAGCAATGACCAAGTCGTAGTGCATTACTAAAGGCCCAATCATAGTAGTGTAGTGCTACTGCTATGGTAGTGAACCTTTCAATGACTATTTTAGTCATCCACTGGTGGAGCGGAGTGTATCATGGGGCTACAATTAAGCTTCTTAAACATATGGTTTCTTGTATGTTCTTGACTTTATTTACATATTTTTCCTGGACAGCATCAGAAGAAAAACAAAACAAAGCGTGACAGTTCCTTAAACCATGTATAGGGCAAAAACCTATTCACACATTCCCGGCGACGTGCGGCGCCTCACTCTCAGCAATTTCGGAAGTGAGGAGGACGTCCTGCAATGACTGGAGGTCACTTGCCTCAACGAACGAGCCTGCCTCACCGTCATCGCCGGGCTCACCGTTGACCACCTCCCCATTGATGACCGTCGTGCCCGCAATGACCAGCTCACATTCTTCAACCCACCCGATCCGGGCCGCCTCCTTGTGCGTGGGGGTGGCCCACTCCACCCTCCCCGTCCTGGTGTCTGTCCAGGCCCCCTTCTCCTCCTCCTCGGGCGTGCTCTTGCGCGAGTGCGAGTGTGACCGCTCGGCAGGGCGGATGGTAGAGGCCTTGCCCATGACTTGCCCAGAGACGGAGCCCGTGAGCTGCGCGGAGGTCTTGGGGGTGAGGGCAGACAGCGTTGGCGTGGTGAAGACGTAGCGGTGCTGTCGCAGCTCCTCGTGCGTGGGCGGACACGAGTCGTCCCACTCGGGCATGGTCATGGTGGCCACGAACCACGACAGGTGGCCCTTCTCCTGCTCCTCCGGCGGCAGCTGCCAAACCTCCTGCGACAGAGAGAGAGAGAGAGAGAGAGAGAGAGAGAGAGAGAGAGAGAGAGTCATTTGGCATATTGATTAGCCAACGTGGGGGAAAGCAAGCAATTTCATGGGTGGGCCCAGAGTTGCCGACTGGGTCTATAGCCTATGCATCGTCAAAACCCAGAGTCCTTGGTTGTTTATTCGGCCTCTGCTCTATGCTGTAAGCAGCGTAATGGTTGAGGTGCGTTTCTGTGTGCACTACATTCCTGACCTGATGACTTATGACAAAAACCAACAAGGTCGGCGTCTGTGCCTACACTTTAAACCCGAATATTGCTTGGTGTGTCCGCTCCCAAAAACTAGTAATCACTTAAGGTAATGGAAAAAGAGGCACACACAATGCTTGCGTGAAAAATGTATATTGTAGCCGAAAATGTACAACTTAAGTCAGAGGTTAAAACTGGAGCAACAGACGTTTCGGACCTAGTCCATCCTCAATGTCTCCAATAGGAAGCGCATGGCAGGTTTTCTGACCTGACGACAAGTTTGTGTCTGTGTGCACATGAGTGTGTGTATGTGTGTGTGTGTGCGTAGTATGTTACCTGGTTCTGTTGTATCCAGCTCCTCTCCAGCTTGTTCCCCTGGGCGTCGCAGATGGTCAGGGCCTTCTGCAGCAGCTGCTGGGCCGCGCCCTCCTGGCCAGTCAGCTGGTTCAGGTAGGCACGCAGGTGCAGCACCCGCGCACTGTAGATCTGGTTGGTGCTGTAGCGCTGCTTAAAGTCCGCAAAACACTGGATGGCCGGGGGATATGGGGGAGAGAGAGGGAGAGAGAGAGAGAGAGAGAGAGAGAGAGAGAGAGAGAGAGAGAGAGAGAGGGAGGAAGAGTGACACAGAAACCATAATGAATGAATGAATGAATGAATGAATGAATGAATGAATGATGTGCTATCTACCGTCACTGTGGGATGTCTTGTATGGTTTTCTTTTCACCTTCAGTGTTTCCTGGTACAAAGTATATGTGGTATGTGTGCTGTATGTATCATGTACCTTGAGAGTGGCTTTGTTTAACTGCTGTATGTTGGGCGTCCGTTCGGTCAGGGCCTTCCTAGTATATGATGTATGGTCTATTACCTATCTTAAGTGTAATGCACCACACAGCGCACATCCACATTTTTTTTAAAGTATTTTTTGGGGCCTTCCCGCCTTTATTTACAGGACAGTGGAGAACAGACAGGAAATGATTGGGAGAGAGAGATGAGGGAGGGCCAGGAAATAACCCCAGTCAGACTCGAAACAGGGTCCCAATTCGAAACAGGGAAGGCAGCTGTCCTTCCAGTGAGCTAACTGGACATCGAGTCATGAAGTGTGAATCGAAACGAAAAATTGCTTTATTTCCTCCCTCGGCAGTTGACTGCATTTGTGGCCCTAACGAGGATATTTCGAGGATACATCAGATGTTGACTTCGCCGCCTTGGTACCCAACATGCTGTGCGCCACCTCCCTCTCAACCGGAAACCTGAAAAACAAACATGGCTACTACCCAAGCTACTACCTTATCATGCTCTTTATTCTGACACTTATGTATGTAGATATTGAAAATCGAATGGATAAATCAACATTGTAGTATCTAAATATGCTGTCGCTAGATCTATTTATAGCCTACTTTACGATTCCGCCGTCTGACGATCATTCACCTTTCAAATAGCATGCGTAAGCTAAGCGCTAACGTGATGAACGTAACTCCCGCCATAGAATCGCCATAACATCAAATGCACAAGGCAGCGCACTCGTTAGTGCCCTTCGTAACGGCTGCCTCATCAGCTAACTTCACCTATCTGAGTAGAGTAGAGTCATCGAGACACTGCCTCCCGTTTCGAATTGGGCCAGGGTCCCCGTGGGCTTGCAAGCCCAAATGTGGGGGGCTTAGCGCTCTGCGCCACAGTGCTCACCGGTGCATTACCTACCTTGAGTGTGGCCTTGTGTATATGCTGGATGTTGAGTGTTTGGTCAGGGCATTCCTGGTATATGTGATGTATGGTATATGGAGTGCTAGACGCAGGATCTAGTGTTCATATATATGGTGTATTATGTACCTTGAGCGTGGCCGATCTATGATGTATCATGTACCTTGAGTGTGGCCTTTTATATGTGCTGTATGTTGAGGTTTTGTTCAGTCAGGTCCTTTCCTTTCTGGTATATGTGATATTTGGTGTGCCGAATGGTTGATACAGGATCTAGTGTTCAACTTCATAGTTGTGATACTGCGCTATATACCGGTAAATACATTGCATTGTATTTATTGGTGGGCCGTTATCTGCGTTAACGTGCTGCGATAATGTGAGACTCTTATCGCGCGATAAAGAAAATATCGCACGTTAATCTATTCTCAAAATATGGGTTTGGAGTTTGGGTATGCACGTCACGTCTGTTTGATTGACAGACGCGTTCAGACTGCGCTCCAGTCGCTTCTCCTCTCCACCTGTTGCTTCAGCAGACCTACTAAATATGAACAGTGTTTGCATGCTGATAACATCCAATCTGTCTGCCGTGGTAGGTGTTGTTTGAGTGCTTTTTCATAAGTGGTAGACTAGAGAGACGTTATTGTTTGAGGTGAAGCCTAGAGAGACATTGTGTTTGAGTACCAGCCCGACATAGCCTACATTTTATCACGCATTGCATGGAACACATAAACAACTTCGAGAAATCTTGCCTGTGCCATAATTGCAAAACATTCCGTGTGATATGCATTTTGAAGATTGTCAAACTGAAACTGTCAATATCTACTCTCGCTGAATGTTTGTGTAATTGTATGCGTCACGAGTCTGCTCCATGCTCCACTATTGGGTAATTTCCACCACACACTGCCAGCTGCCACGCCTTCTCACACTCCAACTCTCAATCACACTCTAACTCTCAATCACCCTCTAGCGGCCAATCAGGTAGCTCAATTGATCAGTGGTCTTTATCTCTGCCACCTGTTCCTTGTGGCTGCTGCCTTTTGTGTTGCCTCTTGTGTGAGTATTTAAACCCAGGTCTCCACACACTCAGTGTCAGTTCGTCTGTGAAGCTACACTGTTCCTGCTCGCCGACTATCTTGAAGACTGATCCCTGCTACTGAACCTTGCCTAACCTGACAACGAAATCTCTCCTGCCCCGGATCTTGACCTGCCTTCGTCCACCGATTCTCCAACTGCGTCTTACTCCCGGTAAATCTGACCTGCCTTCTCTCATACGTTTACGATTTTGGATATTCCCTGAACAGTACTGCTGCCTCCCTTAACCTGCTCTGTTGTGTGTGTGTGTGTGTGTGTGTGTGTGTGTCCTAGGACTCCACATATCCTCCAGCCCTCCAGATCGTTGCTCTACTCCTGGGGGAGCTTGACTTGTTCCTGTGTTAGGCTACTCCTTGTGTGGGAACTTGGAGGACTTACTTTGAGGGAGCACAGCACAAGATCTGTGTTCCACTGACGTCTTTGGTGTGCTGCTCACTTGTTCACTGTCATCACAAGTCACTTGAAGCCAATTTAGCAAACGGGAGCTGATTCAAGTAAATTACACTTACACTTGTCTTATTAATGAAAATGTGGATCCTATTTATTTTGTTTACATGAATGTTGGCAAGAATGCATGGATAGTAGTAATTTGATGGATAGATCATTTACTATAGAATTGTATGCATCGTTGTAAGGCTACTTTGGTACCAGTGGGATTTCTTTTTTAATGGGTAGGCGTAATAATACATAGCATATCATGTGAGAGTCTGTGGTGCACTTTCAGGCCGAAAGTGTAGACTGGCCACCTAAGGTCTCTGTAGAAAAAAATCTGGTGGTTAGGGGTTTTTTTTGGGGGGGGGCATTGATATTTTTTTGTCCCGGGCCCAGCCAAACCTGTCAGCGGCCCTGTGTATATGAATGGTGTATTATGTACCTTGAGTGTGGCCTTGTATATGTGCTTTATGTTGGGGTTGAATTCCATCAAGGCCTTCTTGACGAGCAGCACGTTGACCTCCAGAAACATGATCCTGCCACTGATGGACTGCAGCGTGGAGGGGGCTTCACGAGACAGCGCACTCGCATGCATGTAGAACATACGCGAACGATTCCAGTCCGTCAACCTCACATACCTAGAGTAGACACACGCACACACAGTAGATCCATATGAATACATGAACACGCACAGACAAGCACAAACACAAGCACAAACACAAGCACAAACACAAGCACACACACACACACACACACACACACGTACACACAGTATAGACATGACAAATGCTGTGTTCCAGTATTCGCCCTGTGTACTGTGTACCTTGTTTAAGTGCAGTGAAGTGCACTTTCCACCCTCTGCCATTCACGAGGCGAGTAGGCCTTCACGTTCTGTCTGAACACTTCAAGGAAATGACAGTTTATCGCGTGTCATCAGAGTTTACCAACTGCCAACAATTCATCACGGAGGACACTGTTCGTTTTGTTGACACTTTTTAATGATACCCCGCCATACACATGGCGATTGTCTTTGGAATCAAAACTATGCCGTTATTACAGAAATTCGGCAGTTTGACAGATCAGACACTCATCTACGTAACAAACATGGCGGCCATTGAGTGCGAAAAGTGTATTTAATTCCTCACTTCAAAGATAGTTTTTACAGTACACTTCACTGCCATGATTACAAATGGAACACCCTGCGTAGTACCCAAACACAGTGCGTAGAGGGCGGTAAGTACGAGTATTGGAACACAGCAAAAGACTAGGGATGTCTGCATTTACATTTCTACTGGCCGATATTTGGCATTTTTTAGGATATCGGTATCGGTCCGATATGAAAAACTCGGCCGATATGAACAACCAATGTTATATAATTCCTGCAGAGTAGCCAACTGTGTATTGTTCACAGATCTTCCCAAACTGGGGGCCGTGACCTCCGTCCGCATACGGTATAGCGCTCGCTCATACCATTTTTTATATACATGTATGTATTGGTTAACTTAAACCGGTTATTGGCCATAACTGTAATATTAATATCGGATCGGATCTGGCAAATTTTGCATCCTTAACATGAACACACACACACAAACACTTGACTTTCTGTGAATAACATCTGTGTGTGTGGGTGTGTGGTGTGTGTGAGTAATTTGGTGTGTGTGTGTGTGTGTGTGTGTGTGTGTGTGTGTGTGTGTGTGTGTGTGTGTGTGTGTGTGTGTGTGTGTGTGTGTGTGTGTGTGTGTGTGTGTGTGTGTGTGTGTGTGTGTGTGGTGTCACCAGAGGGCCAGGGCTGAGTAGAGTGTGAACATCAGGCCTTTATCCGCCAGCAGACAGGGGTCAGACTGAGACTCCTCCACAAAAAGCAGACACTCATCCAGCTGCCTGACCATAAAACCTGAAACACACACACGCACACACACAGACCCACCGAGTAAAAATATAGCAAGAGCATAGTAACTACTTGCACAGCAAGCTCTGTACATTACAGTAGGTGATGCAAAATCAAGTCAAGTCAGGTCAATGGTCAAAAATCAATCTATGCAACAGGGTTAACACAGAAGTTTGAAATTCTGTTTGACCAAAATGTAAAAACTGTGAATGTGCCCTTTGAATGATTGAACAAATGTGCACTTGACATATTTTAGCAAATTATACTTCACGCCCGACCTTGCAGGCTCAACAGAGGACAACGTCACCCCTGAATGCCTGAGAGCCAGAGTAGCGTACCCAGGCCCGGATGAAGATGGCATGGGGCCCCAAGGCTACAGATTGCTGTGCCCTGACCCAGTGGTGGACAGTAACGAAGTAAATGTAATTCGTTACTGTACTTAAGTAACATTTTCATACTTTCATACTTTACTCAAGTATTTTTATTTGGTAAGACTTTATACTTTTACTTCACTACATTTCAAAGCGAAATTTAGTACTTTCACTTCGTTACATTTACAGCTACACTCGTTCCTTTTTTAAAAAATTTTTTAAGGCGATACACGGCAGGTGAATTAATTCATGTTTAATGCCCTGGTCAAATGAAATCTGAGATTTCATGCTGGTGTGAAGAAAGTGAAACTGAATCCGATTGGCAGACTCAGAGATTCGCCATTGTGATTGGTTGTAATGTGTCACGTGACAACAAGCTCTCCTGTACAGATTTAGTTTTAGAAGGAAAGCGAGCAGAGCAAGACCACTAAGCCCATACGACTTTGTTGCTGTCGACCAACGTTGACGGAAGCACGTGAGCGAGAACTTGTTGTCACGATGTGGGTGTTATTAAATACAGCGCATTTAAAGTCGCCACAAATATGAACGAGACGTTTGCTCTACTAACACACCACGTGTGAGGAGTGGGGGGACAGGCAGTGAGGAGGAGCTGAAGTGGGGACCTGCGCAAACTTGTGTAGAGGTGTGAGACAAGACCCATATACACACGTGAGTGAGTTGTTGACCAACCAGTTCATGGGCGCGTGACCTCGGAGGCAGTCCACCGACGAGCGTTGAAGGGGATAAGCAACTGCAGAGGTTGCAAGATCTGACTGCAGCCGCATTCATCCCGCGATAGTTTTACACCATGTGACATGTCACCTCGTCAACGCAACGTCGACGAAATTTCGAAGTTTGACAGGAAATCTAACCGTCATGCAGCATTTTCCATCCAGGGTGCATTGCTGTCTAAATGCGCATACATGCGTTGACACATATCGAATGCACCTACTGATGTGTCCACTGTTGCGCCTTGCGAGATGAATTGAAATAAGAAGAAACGGTACCTACTTTCTAGTAACATGCGGAAAGCACAGCAAAACAACAAAGCAGGCGACAATAACTTTGTTAGAGTGTATTAATCTGCACGTCGTATTCGTTGTGTGGGGGAGAGGTTTGGCTCGCACTGCAGGCTGCACTCTCCTGACAAGACGAAATTTGTCTGATAGGCTTCGCGTTTGAACTGAATAATCAGCGAATTGATACTTAATGTAGGCCCTACTGCTTATTTGACTTACTGTGCTATATCTGTGTTATGGCTTATAAGAGAGTCACATAATTGCCGCTTTTGTAGCGTGTTGGTTTATTGAGTCAAGTACACAGGATGCCTAAACGCTGCTTATTCCAAACCATCCAGGCGCACAACTCCGTGATAGCATTCTTTCCCCTCAATACATTGCAGTATTTTCTGAAGTAGTTGGGAATAACAATTACTTGTCTAATAGACTCCCCTGTCACCAAAAAATGATTTGCTTCAACTTTATGGAAAAGAGGCTTGTGTAAAGGGTTTGTATCTTTACATGAGGATTGCCATGCCCACCATATGTTGCAAAGTGAGGCTACATTCAACATGTATCCTTGCAACATGTATCCTTTCCCTTAAGTCAGATCAGTAGGCTACAGTGGATATGAAAAGCACTGGCAATACCACCAAAGTGAGGTTGTAAAAAACAACAGTAACAAAGTAATAAAAAAAAGAAAAGAGAGAGAAAAAAGTGGACTTTGGCTAAATATTGGCCCAGTGATGTGCACAGGCACAAAAGGCTTTTTCATGATCAGGCATAAGTGTTCCAATTAAGTTGTATCAAGTAGGCTATTGCAAATCATTGGCATCTAGCAAATAGAGACCATTACAAGTATATGAAGATGTTCCTATCTTTAAAGGTAGCTTAGAATCGCAAGAAGTCTGTTTGTCCATACATAGGCCTAAGCCAACCTTAACATAACCAAACACTACATAATAATAATAATAATAATAATAATAATAATAATAATAATAATAATAATAATAATAATAATAATAATAATAATAATAATAATAATAATAATAATAATAATAAGAAGAAGAAGAAGAGGTCTACCAAAACCATAATTATAATAAAAATTAAACATAAAGTACTTTATTGGCTACTACTCTAACTCCTTGCTGTCACAAATAAGTAGGCCTATACTGGACTAGGCCTACGGCTGGGGGGTATTGTAGTAGTTGTTCTAATAGGCATATAATCAATTTCAGCCTGATCATTCTTAATATTAATGGCCTTTCATGTGTTCTTTTGGGCATGTTAGGGTCAGTATTAACTGTTTAGAGAGGTGAAAATGAACTTCTGATGCTATAACATCCATGGACTTACTCCACAGTGTTTCTGAGGCCTGTTAAGGCCTAGTTCTAACATGTTCAGTTGGTATAGCCTATGCAAATCAGAGGATATTTAATTAGATATGACCAAACTAGGCCTACAACACTTAAATATTAAAATTGCACCAAAGGCCTCATTTTTAAGTTTTTACTTTTTACTTTTAGTACTTAAGTATTTTTGATGGCAGATACTTTTGTACTTCTACTCAAGTAAAAAAGTGAGGTGAATACTTTCACTTTTACTTGAGTAGTTTTCAATGCAAGGTAACTGTACTTTTACTCAAGTACATAACTGGTGTACTTCGTCCACCACTGCCCTGACCGTACCGCATTAGTGATTAAAGTTCCCTTTAAAAATGCATACATTGACTTTGCATGACCATGGAGACCCAGGTTAGAGTATGGCCTGGGTCATTTCCCAAATTTCCAAGGTCATTTACTCTCTCCCCATCATTTCCTGTTCACCTCTTCAACTGTCCTAAAAAATATATTTAAAAATGCATGCGTTGGTACAGAGGGATCAGGGGGTTTTATATCATTTTGAAGGTCCATGTCTAGTGCCTGCCTGCTTTTGAATTCAACTCAGTCTCTTTTAAAAGATGTACTCTGGAGATCACCTTGGCCGTACCGAAGTCCTGCAAAAGTATGATATTTAAGTTAAAAAAAAAATTGAAGTGAAAGTTGGTCCCCTTTCTTCAGTAGAATCACTCAGCACTTGGTCGTGGCTGAAACGGCTAAAGCTGGGCATACAATGCGCAATCTTTTCAGTCGTGGGTAATGTGATGGACAACTGTTTCTATTTCATTTATTTGTTTTTGTCCATTTTATTGTTTGAATGTGCTGTGTTTCAATGTAAGAACATTATTATTATTAATTGGGGTTGCATACAGTGTTTTCTGTGGTTACACTATTATTGTGAAAGATGAACATTTGACATGAACATTATGGGACTCCCCATTCGTCTAGCATGTGATTAATTTGGGATATTACGTGCAGTTCAGTTCAATTACAAGTGTTCAATTTTAGCTGATCAACGGTTGAGGACAATTTATCACAAGTCTCCTGACAAGGCAGACACAGCCGTTCAGTCTCTCAGTAGTGCTAAGTGAAAGCAGAATCACCACGCAGCTGCTTCGATGTTCAGCACTTTGATGGACATATATTGTTCACATCTCACAACTCATGTCCTCACACTATACGACCCGATGATAGAACGCTACCCGAGGGCTCACATTGTATGCCATGACAGACTTGTTTTCCAGAACAATTCTGGCCCTAGGTCATTTCCCAATCCTCCCTCATCTCCCTCTCCCACTCACCTCCTGTCACTGACATTACACTGTGATATCAAGACATAAAAGCCCCTAAAATGACAAATCGCTGGAGTGGCTTTGTCACTGTTACTGTGATTGGTCATAGCATGTAGAGGCAGTTTGAATGATAGCAGTTTGGTTCGCCCTACAGCACTGGTCTCCAAACAACGGCCTGCGGGCAAAGTGCGGCCTGTGGGCGGCAAACTTTTGGCCCGCCATGAGGTCCTTACAAATGAAACCATAAATGCGCCTATTTGTGGCCATGCGTGATTTGCGATCACGAAAACGCCAGTGATCTTTCCTAAGCATTCACATATAGTTAAATCTTATACTAACAGTCTCATGACAGACATTGGCAATGAGGGAAAACGATGAAGTGCAAATCTGATGTCTGCTAGACATCTAGACTATTCGTTATTTCTCATTGCATCGACCTCGGACATCACACCTTTCGCAATTGTGCGTGTCGAAGCACTTTCCTCTCTTCTGGTTGAAGATGAGGACAATTCTCTCCTTCACTTTTTTATGTATTTAGGAGGCCAGATACATTTTAGCTTTTGTTTACTCACATTTATTTGAAGTTTGTCTGACAATCCCCGTATTTGGAAGTATCACGTTATGCAAAGTAGCCTACATGCAGAGATGTTAACGCAACTCAAGCTCCAGAGAACAGTCGTGACCAAAAGAAGGGAGGACAAAAAGTAAACCTGTTTCTTAAAAATGTCTGGGAAATATAGAGCCAGGTAGAAGATTTGCTGAGTATTCCTGAAGGTCAACGTTGCCTGGGTGCAGACTGTGCAGTGAGCCGCGCCCTTTCTATTAAACCAGGAGAATCATGAGGCGCGAAGCGCACAGTTTTTTAAGCCGAGTTGTCTGAGTTTTCTCAACTCTCTTCTGTTTGCAGATGTAAATGATTCTCATTTTCTCTTTGTTACATCAGCTTTGATTTGTCTTTTACTCGTAATATTCTGTAGTAAGGAATCTCTGTAGTAAGGAAGTGTCGCATTATGCGAGGTCATTTATGTGAGAGCAAACGCGCTACGGGAGCATCTGAGAACAGTAGTCTACCTTGCCCCACCCTACCCCTAACCCGACTTTCAGAAATGTCCAGGAAACATACCTATAGCAGTTAGGTAGAATAGGGTTTAATATTCCTGACGGCCCACCTTATCTCCCTGACAGCCTGTAATCTGCACGCACGGTGAGCGTGTTTCCCTCTGTTCAACCAGAAGAGTCTTGAGCGCTCAGCAGTTGGAGCACTCTGGACGATTCTCCAGTCCCCTGCACTATTTTTGTGTATTAGTGATATCATCTTCATTGCATTTTAGCTTGCCTACTGTAGTATTCTAAATTTGGATGAGAATTTTTTTCCGTAGTTTGGATGGGGCACGTTATGCGAGATAATTTGAGCAGAGAATGCATCATATTAGCGCACATATAGGCCTATTTGTTTTAGGTCTTGTCATGTCAATCTCTCCCTCCCTCCCTCCGTGACTGAGGTAGTTCTGCTGGAGAGCACGCTCAGCAGTTGAACATGCATTCAGCAGTTGACCGTTGACCATTCATTCTCTCTCTCTCTCACTCTCTCTCTCTCTCTCTCTCTCTCTCTCTCTCTCTCTCTCTCTCTCTCTCTCTCTCTCTCTCTCTCTCTCTGACATTAACTTGTCCACAGTTGGACTTTATTTACAGTCCTTCCTGGCACTATAGCAACAGCTAATAATAATATTTTAATATTTTCAAGTGTTTCTATATATATTTTTATTTTTATGTATTATTAGGCCCCCGGCCTCACTTGCTCTACATAATTTGGCCTTTGGGAAAAGTTAATTGGAGACCACTGCCCTACAGCACTCAGCTATCTGAACCGTACAAGGCCAGTCTATACTTTCCATGCAAAATAGTCTGGCTTGACTATGAAATGTTTTTAAGTGGAATGTCTGGCCTCCAATGCAATATAATTCACAATATTGCTCTCAATTGACTACGGCATGGTTTTACATACTGTAGACGTTTTTCCAAATATCAACACTGCCCTTTCCCACTATATACAGTAATTGAAATTTAAATTAATTACTAGAAATGCACTCAGAGAGTGCGGACCTCCTCCAAGGAACAAACAAACAAACCAACACAACCGAAAACATAACCTCCTTGGCGGGGGTAATTGCTAAAATTGCTAATTGCTAATTGCAAAATGCTTTTTTGAAGACTAAATAAATAAGTATTTACCGGCGTAAAGCATGCAGTTGAAGCAGGCGGTGTAGAACCAGCCTTTAGCGGTGGTGACACCCGTCACATTGCTCAGGTGCTCCAGCCTCACGGTCATCAGATTACAGGAGCCATATCTGCAGGGCAG
Source organism: Engraulis encrasicolus (assembly GCF_034702125.1). NCBI lineage: Eukaryota > Metazoa > Chordata > Actinopteri > Clupeiformes > Engraulidae > Engraulis > Engraulis encrasicolus. The sequence continues at coordinate 7,723,610 of NC_085864.1, read as the reverse complement.
AAGCAGAAATACACACACACAGGTATACCGTATATGCATGCACCAGCCAAAACACACACAGATGCACGACAGAAATAATACACACATGCATGCACAAACCATGTCTGCAAAACAGAGGCAGAGATACGGTACAATGATATACATGCCAGCACGGCCAGGCGATATCTGTCGAACAGAGGCAGAGATACACACACAGATATTCATGCTAGCAAAGGCCATATCTGCAGAGCAGAGGCAGAAATACACACACACACACACACACACACACACACACACACACACACACACACACACACACACACACACACACACACACACACACACACACACACACACACACACACACACACACACACACACACACACACCATAGCCAGAGCCCACATACTGCACTGTGCCAGATGTGTGTGTGGGTTTGTAATTTGCATTGGCTGGAGGGAGCAGCGTGTTGCTGCAGCCTAATAGGATCCTGTGCACTGTGTGATGTACTGTGATGAGTAAGTGTGTGTGTTTGTGTAGTCACAGCCGGCATAGAGATATGTGTTTGTGAGTATATATTTCATATATTTATAATATTTCGACACAGAAAGCCAAATCAACCCGTCATTAGCTTCAGATAGAATAAAATGAAGGTTTTTGAGCGACCATCTCACTCTCCTGATCTCAACATCATTGAGCCACTCAGGGGAAACCTCAAATGTGAGGTTCCAGCAAGACACCCAAAGATATTATAGGAAATAACCATTCTGCCAGGAAGAATGTGCTGTTTTGTCATCTGAGAACATTAAGAGCCTTATCCACAACTACCACAAACAATTTAGAGCAATCCCTGATGTTAAACAGGGCCATATTCAGCATCAGAAACTAGGGTATGTAAACTTTTGAACAGGGTCATTTGGGTAGTTTGGGTTGTGATCATGCTTTTGAAAAAGTAAACACAAAAAATTGCTAATAAATATCTTAAGCCAGTCACTAGCAACGAGTCAAAAAAAAGGTTTTGTGTAATCCTTCATATTTGGTGAGAAATCGCAGAGAAAGCGTATATTCTGCTGGGGTATGTAAACATATGAGCACCACTGTATGTGTGTGTGTGTCTCAGGGCTTGACACTGGCACCTGCCAATCGGCCAAATGCTGGTAAAACTTGGCTGTTGCTACTGCTAGTAACAATTTTAGTGTCACTAGCCAATTTGGCAGGTATTATTCTATGGTATGACATATCAGAATAGCATTTATTCTTCACTTTGCCCTTTTTGTATAGATTGTTTGTATTTCAGTTCAAGAAAAATCTCAGTTACTCAGTTTCTATTTATTTGTTTTATTTCCATGTAGAAACCCATGCACTCATATTCTTGCATTAAGCACCTCATCTTCTGAGGTTAGATGTAAGGCAGGCTCAATCTACATGACCGATTGCAAATCGTAGAAATCAAACACTGTTTGATATTTGCGACTGGAAATAGTACGTCAGGCATTGTCTCTGTGGTTGTGATCAGTGATGAGATTGACAATTGCGATTCTCTTCATGTGTGCAGCGCACCCCGACGTCAAAATAGGACACAAAATCGTGAGTCATGTAGTTTGAGCCCGGCTGTGCAGCGTTATGATGAAAACAAAATCTAATTTGTGGCTAGTGGAATAGCTGGATGGCTGGTGACTCTAGAAAACCACTAGTCGCAGTGGCCAGCGAGCAAAAAAGTTAATGTCAAGCCCTGAGGTTTGTGTGTGTGTGTGTGTGTGTGTGTGTGTGTGTGTGTGTGTGTGTGTGTGTGTGTGTGTGTGTGTGTGTATGTGTGTGCGTGTGCGCGCTGACCTGCCGGTGAATAGCATAGGGAGGCAGAGGCTGGCCAGAAGCCACATGTCAACTCCCACCTGGTTCAACACCTTGATCGCCCTCCTGGCCTGGAAGCCTGCAGAGACAGACACACACACACAAGCACGCACGCACGCACGCACGCACGCACACACACACACACACACACACACACACACACACACACACACACTGTTTTTAAACCATGCCCACACATACACATTCTGGTACGCTGGTACACACCAGCACAGAGAACAGGCACTTCACTTCACAGCATTTGCCTCTAGAGTTGCGTGACCAGGCTAACAGATCACACAAACTGCCTTCTCTACTACCTCTCCGGGTTAATGTCAATTGTCAAATGTCAATTAATGTCTCATTACATGCATATTTTGTACATCAAAGTCTATCAAAAATCAATTAAAAGTGATTTATGTAACACAATATCCCAACTATAGTTGACTCAAAGTGTTTTGATTGATAAAGATATACACACATTCACAAGTTTAGAGCTATGGCGGCTGCCAAGAATGCGCCAATTGTCCGGAGTTCGCGTCAGAAAGTTATCACACACTCACACGCAAACATGCCCACGCACACACCATACAGTATGCCATCCTCCAGGTGTTCCTAGCACAAGTGTATGCAGAAGTCGTACACACACACACACACACACACACACACACACACACACACACACACACACACACACACACACACACACACACACACACACACACACACACACACACACACACACACACACACAAACACACACACAGACACACACACACGCACCATACTGTATGGCATCCTCTAGGCGTCCCTCGCATAGGCGTACCAAGCAGAGGTTGCGTATGAAGTGCGAGATGAGGCGGTAGGCGTCGGGCGTGTCGGGCAGCTCGCTGCACAGGGCCAGCAGCTTCTGCTCGTAGTGACGGCAATCCTCCTCCAGGCCTGCCACCTGGCTGAACTGGAACTTGTCCAGCATGTACAACATCAGCTGGAGACGGGGGTGGGGAGTGGGACAAGGAGGAGAGACAAGGAGGGAGAGAGAGAGCGATGGAGAGCATGAACTGAAGAATAATGTAAAGTGCATACTGTAGGTGACACCTCGCTGAAATGGAATTTGTCCAGCATGTAGAACAGCAGCTACAGAGGATGGGGAGGAGAGATGAGGATGGTAGAGAGGGGGGAAGAGAAGGAGAGATGGAGAGAGACAGAGAGGGAGATGGAGAGTACCATACATAATGGCTGATATCCCTTAGTATGCAAAGTACAGTACATGTACTGCAGGTGGTACTAATGTGATTTTGTTGAGTGAAGGGTTGCGTTGCAGCAAAAGAAAGAGAGAAATGTGTTTGTTATGTATGTACAGTATGTATGTATGTTTGTTACTATGGAAAGAGAAAGAAAGGGATGTTTGTTTGTTACGTAGGTATGTATACTACGTACTGTATACTGACAAGGACTCGATTGGAGCTAAGTTGTTTGGTTCATCGAAAAGTGTTTTTTTTTCTCTATACCACCATATGGTTAAAGATCTACTTTCATCGTCATTTCATTAATATTTCTGTGTTCACCATTATCATGGAATGCGTTGAAAACAAACAAACAAAAAAGTTGCTTTGTCTCAAGCCGTCTACGTAGGCTAGTAAAGCAGCTTTTGGTCAAGCGACAGGGTTTTCCGGTCCTTCTCATGCATACCCATGACGTGAGAATGAGGTGCCTCTGATTTGCTCCCTCCCCCTGCTCTGTATGTATCCTAGAGTAGCAACCAGCTGATAGCGAGGCTAATCGAAGTGTCGTGCCACCAGCCGCGGCTTGTTTTGAAAACTTGTGGAAAAAACGTACTCAACATGTTTTTAAAAGAACAGCCTTAAATCTATGGGCAGGCATAAACCCAAGTGGGCTATGCCTTTTCAATGTGACGTGTGTTTGTGTGTGTATATGTGGTGTGTGAGTGTTTCTGTGCTGGTCTGCCGGACCTTGTCCTGCTCTGTGGTGTACTTAGCACAGTTTCCCTCCATCACGATGGCCAGCGTGCCACGGCGGATGTTGGGAAGCCTCTTGATGCAGCTGATCTTCCACATGTAGGACAACGAGTAGATCTGCTCATGCAGATATGCCAGTCTCTTCTCCCTGCAAACACAGCAAGACCACAGGAGCCCATCTCATTTAGGAGAGTAAAGTGGACAGTAGAGTAGAGAACAGTAGAGTAGAGTGGAGTACACTAGACTAGTAGAGCAGAATACAGTAGACTTGAGTACAGTCATGCGTTACACCTCAGTGTGCATTATTTTTCCTGTTATATGCACACCGTGAAGTCAATTATCCCGATTATACCGCGGTTGCCACATTGTCTCAAATGCCCAAAAAAGTATTGGTGTAGTAGAACTAGAAAAACTAGAAAGGATTGGTGTAGTACTTCCTTCTGCCACAAGCTGCTTCTTTTCATACCTTTCTGGAGAACTGCCATTACTTATTCTAACTGGAGGTTGCTATGGCCAAGACCCAGTCGTTAGTGCTATCGCATTTGGTTGTCAAGTCAGTCGCCCCAATGTTCTACACATCCTTACACGCGTCCGATGGAGGCGCGTCTGACTTGCTCACTAGATAATGCTGCAGTTGGCACAATTCCTACAAATTAACAGATAGCAACAGATTGGAAAAAATACCCTGTACGTTACCGGAATTCTAAGCATCCGTTTCGCCATTAACTTAATCGAAAACAATCACCTCCTGAACCCTCTGCTCCCCTCCCATGGGAAACTATCTTTTAAAATGTATTTCCCGCTGCCTTCCCTTATAGTTATTGATCCGAAAACATCCCTTAATTTCCATATAAATTGGGCTACTCTCAATTGATAAACGATACGCCACAGGAAATCACTCTCCTGTCCTGGGGAAGGAACAGCCGTGTGAAAGGGGCGAGTTATTCAGTGCATCACTCTGAGGAAAAGGTGTGTGATACTTCACAGTAGCTTCTCACAACTGAGATTTTTAGACCAGAGTGAGGGGGGGGCACATGGTGCTATGTAGCTCCTGACTGGAGAGGCTGTCGAGAGAATAAGAGAGAAGTGGCGGACAAGGAAAGGTGACTGGGCACATGATGCTGTGAGGCTCCTACTATGTACTGTTGAAAACACAACGAGAGAGAGTGGACTCCACTCTATTAGAGAGAGAAAGACTGTGACATGGTGTGAGAGAAAGTGTGAGAGAAAGAGAGGGGAGTGATCATGCAGTGCGGTGCAGCTGCATGGCTCCTATTCTGGTTTGTCGACAGAGAGAGAGAGAGAGAGAGAGAGAGAGAGAGAGAGAGAGAGAGAGAGAGAGAGAGAGAGAGAGAGAGAGAGATGAGTAATCATGCAGTGCACTGCAGCTGTGTGGCTCTTACTCTGGTCTGTCGGGCTTGTGTTTGTTGACGTGCGTCCTGCGCAGCCTCTCGAAGACGAATTTGAGGGCCGTGGTGATGCTCCTTGAGGGCATGCGGTGGTTCAGCAGCTTCAGAGCCTTGAGGAACATGGCCTCCGCCTCCTTCAGCTGGCCTGTGTTGAACAGCACCTGCAACCAGAGTTGGATAGCGAAAGTCCACCTGGGAAACTCCAACTCACATTGTTATTGTGACACAGCACTCTTTTTTTGGGCTCAGACCTCAGGTAGCGCAACGGCATCTAATGCCCATAAATGAATTAGTAATCGCCTGGCCCGTGTTATTCAGCACCTGCAACCAGAGTTGTATAGAGTAGAAATAGAAGGACTGTCAAAGATGTAATCGGGTAAAATAACTTTTTTTGGACTCAGATGTCAGGTGGCGCAACAACATCTAATGCCCAAAAATTAATTAGCAATTGGTGGTTGACATACTGCAATGAATATGCTTCTTAGATAGTCCACTAAAATGAAACAAAAAAAAATCCATACCATAGTGGCATTGGCTGTCGTTGCGCCGCCCTGACGTGTGCTACTGCTGAAATGTCACTGACCCAATTATAACACCAGTGGTATGATATTACATGACTGCTACTTATCTTACTACTGGTGTTGTAATTACATCCGTAACAGTACTTCTACTTGTACTCTATACAATGCCTGCAACCATAGTGTATACAGTCTGCAACACATTCTATCTTACCACATGGCGCAAGGCAGGCACACCGATACAGCACATCACAACAACCCTTTTTTTTCACCCACCCACTATGCCCACCCCTAATAAGCATGCATACTTATTAACCTGAACAACCCCACATCAAAACATGAAGACCCCTCAATGTGTTTCCCAAGGCAGAATCCCCTTTGTAGTCAGTGATATAAAGGCTCATGACTTTAAAGAAAAACTCATTTTCAAAGGCAACAGGGGAAAGACCTCTCTCCACGGGGGGTCAAAGCAGTGCTCACGAGACAAATGTACAGTATCAGCCTCCTTGAAAACCTATTTTACCTCATCCTTTACTGCTGAGTAATGAAATATTTGTGCATACACGATAGAAATTCATTGAAATCCTTAGCACTCAGCAATATGTGAACAGTCTGTCCATCTATTAAATTTGAAAAAGCTCTGAAATGCAGTATGAAAGCAGTTGCACTCAAGATATTTTTTTTCTAGCCAGGAACTGCCTTGTGCATCTCGCTCTTGTTTTTGTGTACTACGTCATGGAGGAATGCTGTTGAAGAAAAAACTGTAAATGTTTTTGTTTTTTTGTCAGTTGTGCAATAGTCTTGTGATGTGATGTTATGTGTATGTCCTGTCTTAAGCGAGTGTTGCTCAGGGACGCAAAAAGAAATTCAGTGAAAACTGACAATAAAGTCTAATCGTATCTTAGTAACTGCTACAGTTCCCAACCAATCAAAACAAGGGTGGTTAAACTGACCAATGACTAGTCAGTGTATAGCACTGAATCAATTTTCAACACCCCAAATGTGGCCAATGTCACCTTATATGCCAGTGAGGCCAATATGATCTGTGGAAACTAGGCATCCACATACTGCATATATATTGTAAAATATTGTTTTCTTTTAAATCATTTAAAGAAGTAAACAGAATAATTTCATATAAATATATTAGATCTATGTCCCTGTAGAACTGTACGTACCTCTCCTTTCAGGCGATGCACGCAGGCCTTCTCAAACCTGCAGATGCGCACTTTGCTCTTGGCAGCGGTGTCGAATGCAGACCTTCCTGCCTTCACGTTCTCCAGAATGATCTGGCACTCGTTCAGGTAGGTCAGGGCCTGCCACACAGACACAGCATGCCTCGAATAAACAGGATCTGGATGTTGGACTCACATTCTCAACAACACAGGTAAAACACAAACCATAGTAGAAATAAAGTGAAAATAAGAGTCCAGAGTAGGGATGGCGAAAATTTAAAAAAATCTTAACCGGCTACTGAGCCTCATTAACCGGGGGTTAACCGGCAATCGAAAATTCTATAACTGCCATTTATGATACCCTGTCCTGTCGCACGTCTGTTTGTTTTCCGAATGTCTGTGAGCTCTGCTGCGGCAGAACCACGCTCTGTGCTGTGGTGGTGCTTAAGAAATTCCACCATGGGACGGCTCATGCTCACATTTATCATTTTTGGATAGTCTATTGAGTGATCATATCGCACCATACAATAGCCTACAACACCAATAATGTGTGTGCGTAGTGTGATAAGGGGGGCGGGGCGGTTAACCGGTTAACCGGTTAACTTTTTTTTAACTGGCTACCGTTGATCCTGGTGACTATCGTTTAAACGGCTACCAATTAACATCCCTAGTCCAGAGTACCCTCTGTCTCTCTCACATACATATACACACAGACACAGACACAGACACAGACAGACAGACAGACAGACACAAACACACACACACGTGCACACACACACACGTGCACACACACACACATACACACACATACCCTCCACCTCCACCCCTCTGACACACCTTGAGGTTTTTGGCCAGATAGACTGTGGTGGCCGTGGTCTCGTTGAGGTAGCAGAGAGACACATACACACACACACACACACACACACACACACACACACACACACACACACACACACACACACACACACACACACACACACACACACACACACACACACAACCTCCACCTCCAGCCCTGCCGCTTTCTCACCTTGAGGTTCTTGGCGAGGTAGATGTTGGCGGCAGCGGTCTCAATGAGGTAGTAGAGGGCCTTGGCCACGTCGCCCACCCCCATCCAGTGGCGCGCCATGGGATTCAGCACCACGTCCACCACCCGCACACAGTGGCACTTCTTACTCTGCAGCGCCCCGCTCTGGTGCTCCTGGATGATGTCATCAAGCGCCGCCAGCATGTCCTCCACATCCCTGGCGGTGGGCAAAGACACGAACAAACACACAGAGAGATAAAGATAAAATACTCATTTTAAAGCTGAGAAAGTATTCCTCACTGCGATGTCATCAAACGGCCAGATAAAAATAACATTACATGTAATATGCAATGTTATTAAAGATCCATTGACTTTCATTCATTTCACACTTCCCCGCAATCATTCTCTAAAGCGAAATTTAGTACAGTACCACTCAGACTAATACTATCTCCAAAAATAACATTTAAATAGTTAGTTGAAAAAAGTATTTTGTATTTCCAAAGGCTAGCTGTTGGGTGAGGGTAATGACATGGCAAAAAGAAGCTGAATTTGAGGTGCCTCACGTGTTTTCTGACATCATCTCTGGATTGACCATGACCGTTCCTACAACAGGACAGAAAGATAGAAAGAAAGAAAGAAAGAAAGAAAGAAAGAAAGAAAGAAAGAAAGAAAGAAAGAAAGAAAGAAAGAAAGAAAGAAAGAAAGAAAGAAAGAAAGAACAGAGTCAAAGTAAAAACTCTTTTGGTTGATCCTACTCTTTAAATGTTCCTTTAAAACTGTAAAATGTATTGCATATTAATGTATTCCTTATTTAACACAAAATGTATTGCTTATTAACTAGCGCAAGACGAAAAACATGCGTACGTGATGCAAGTGTTGGTGTCAAGTAGCACCTTTTCACAGGACAGCCCCCCCCCCGCCCCCAACCTTACAAACACACGTCTCCATACCTCTGCGCTTGGTCAGGTTTGGAGGTTTCTGCTTGACCTCCAGCAGCACCTTCTCGCAGGACTCCTGGACGTTGAGCACGGGGTTGATCTCGATGATGTCGCGGCCCACCACCTTCTTGTGGCCGTAGATGAACTCGTCGTCGGGGCAGTAGGAGCAGCGGTGGGCGTGCTTGAGCAGGTAGGCGGCGCACTTGCTGTGCATGTCGCGCCGCTGCTCCTGCAGCCACAGGTCGTAGGCCGTCTCCTTCACCAGGGCCGTGCGGAAACGCATCACCTCGCACAGCCACATGCCCTCCACGGAGGCCGGGTACACCTCCTCTGCACACGCGTGCACACACACACAAACACACACAGACACATAAATACACACACACATACAGAGAGACACACATAAATACACACACAGACAGACAGACAGACAGACAGACAGACAGACAGACAGACAGACAGACAGACAGACAGACAGACAGACAGATAGATAGATAGATAGATAGATAGATAGATAGATAGATAGATAGATAGATAGATGCGCGATAAGCCCCCCACATTTGGGATTGCATGCCCACGGGGGCCCCAGTTCGAGTCCGGCCAAGGTAATTTCCAGATCCTCCCCCATCTCTCTGTCCCACTCGCTTCCTGTCTCCATCTAACACTGTCCTGTCAAATGAAGGCATAAAAGCCCCTAAAAAATCCCCTACTGTATGGTGCAGGGCTAATTACCATTACTGTTATTTAATACATCTCAATTTCTGTAAATATATACAGTACATATACCTTTGTATTTGAGTGATATACATATCCAATGAGCCCTGGCACACAGACATTGTGTGGCACCACCCATGTAAGGAGGGCCTTAAGGCTGGAATCTACCGGTACATAGGGGCCTTGTCATGGTAAAATGTTGGGACCCCCTGAGCCAGACATCGCGCCTCCCCCACCTTGACTGCTCTTGCTGCTGCTCCTCTCCTCCTCCTGCTCCCATGGCGCTCCCTCCTTCCTCTCCTTCTTCTCCTCCTGCTGCTGCTGCTGCTCCCCCTTGGGTCGCTCCTGCTCGCGGTCGCAGAAGCAGCTGAGCAGGCCGTACTTCTCCGAGCCCAGGCTGATGTCGTTCACGTCGTAGCGCGAGCCGCACAGGAAGGTGCCCGAGCGGAAGAGTGAGACCAGCGTCTCGTTCAGCTTGTCCTCCGTCAGCTCCGGCAGGATGTTGATCAGCATCTGCGTGGTGAAGGTGTGGCCGATGATGGCGGCGCACTTCACCACCATCTGCTCGCCCGGCTGCAACTGGTCCAGGTGGGCCAGAGCCATACCTGGGGGAGAGAGAGAGAGAGGGAGAGAGAGAGAGGGAGAGAGAGAGAGAGAGAGAGGATTCTTGCAGGATTCAGGTCAAATTGTAGACTTTTATTTAGATCTTTTAAGACCATTGTGAGCAAACTTTTAGACCAACCCACCCCAGGCATTATCATTAGCCTACTTGTTAACACCCTGTCCATGCTCAGTAATCAAACAATTTAGCATTTTTACAAAGCAGGAATAGCAGAAATTCATTTTGGGGAGAGAGAGAGAGTGTGGGGGGTAAAGGGAGAGAGAGAGAGAGAGAGAGAGAGAGAGAGAGAGAGATAGAGGGAGATAGGGAGATAGGGAGAGAAGGACAGGCAGCGACAAAGTGTATACTGCTTATGGCTATGTCTAGCCTTTCGCATACATTACCATACATTACCATTCCACAGAAGTTTATGTAGTTTCAGTTTCTACATTTGGGAATTTGTTTAATGTTTTTTTCAGATCTTGTACAGAATTTTTAAAATACATTGGGAATCCTATTTACGTATGTTAAGTGTCTTGAACAGAATCCATTAAATTAGTTATGGGCCTGTGAGTCACAGCTTAAACAGCGTAGGGCCTGTGAGTCATTGGTTAGCCCCTTGACCCCCTGACTCCAGGCTCCAGCTGGCATGGAGATGATAATAAATACATACTTTACTGTAATCTCACATGCTGGTGTGTGTGTGTGTGTGTGTGTGTGTGTGTGTGTGTGTGTGTGTGTGTGTGTGTGTGTGTGTGTGTGTGTGTGTGTGTGTGTGTGTGTGTGTGTGTGTGTGTGTGTGTGTGTGCTTTTAATGGACTGAATGCAACTAAACCAGACATCACTATCATTGATGAGGACAATCGAACTGTTGATATAGTGGAAGTAGGATGTTGCTTTGACTCATATCTAGAAGAAACGTTTTGTGAGAAACTAATGAAGTATCAACCACTTGTGCAGGAAATCACTGTGATGGGCTACAAATGCCAATATATAGTGCTTGTATTTGGAAGTTTGGGCCACGTGCATAGACTGGCCACTAGGGGGCTAAGGATGCTAGGCTTCCCAAAAATGAATGCAAAAAGCTTGCTTAAATATTGTTCAATATCATCAATAATTGGTAGTCGACACATATGGAGAAGAAGGTGCTGTGTATATCCTTAAGACTTTTACCCCACGGACTATTGATCACTGTGGTGACACTTATCTAGTTCATGCCTGAGTATCTTTGCAACTGACAAATTTGTGTCTATGGAAACTCAATTTTGAATTGTGGGCACAAATAAAGAAGTAAACTGTGTGTGTGTGTGTGTGTGTGTGTGTGTGTGTGCATATGTGTGTGTGCGAGAGTACGTGTGTGTGTGTGTGTGTATGTGTGTGTGTGTGTGTGTGTGTGTGTGTGTGTGTGTGTGTGTGTGTGTGTGTGTGTGTGTGTGTGAGTATGTGTGTGGCAGTGTGTGTGTGTGTCTGTGTCTGTGTGTGCGTGTGCATACGTGCGTGTGTGTACAGGGGAGTGTGTGTACACGTGTGCACGTACGTGTGTGAGTAAATGTACAGTATGTGTGTGTGTGTGTGCATGTGTGTGTGTGTGCTTGTGTATTTGTGCATGTGTGTGTGTGCTCATACGTGAGTGCATGTGTGTGTGCGCATGCAGTGGAGCAGTGGTGCCTGAGGGCATGAAGCAACAGTAAACACACTAAGTAAACACATAAACACAGAGCAATCGCACCATGAAATCACAGTGTAAACACATACTAAACATTTCGTAAGCCCCTGAGTGGCACCATCTCAGGCCGTGATCATCATGCCTGAAGCCCTACAGCGTTAAAGCTTGAAGATAAGAGACAAACACATCGACACAAGATCAAACACATCAGAAGTGACTGTGGATGAATAAATAAAAAGAAAAACACACAAATCAAAAGGAACAAACACATGACGCTGTCACTGCAGCGAAGTGTGATGAGTAGAGCTGAATACCCTAAGTACATGGCATTCCGATTACTCTCAGATAGTTCATGTGTGCAGTACTATATTTCAGTAAGAAGTGGAAGTTCATAGCAAAATGGCTACATCAGTGACGTTCAGCTGTTTGACGGACTCACAAGCAAGAGGAGAGAAGTGCCGCACACTCCCGAGTTGCATAAATAAGTTTCTAATGTGACAACGTTTCGGCCTGTTGGCCTTCCTCAGGTCACAAAGCCGACAGACCGAAATGTTGTCACATTAAAAACGTCTTTATGCAACTCGGGAGTGTGCGGCACTTCTCTCCTCTCGCAAGTGTTTTGTTGGTTGCCAGCCCCTCCTTTTCTTGTGTGCATTTTGCACCTCCACACATCGACTGACTTACAAGAACATATAAACAGCAACATACAGATGTATGGAAAAACTTGTAGCGCTTACGTGGGCATATGGAACAATCCTAATGCAATTGAGCTATGTGCTATTCCGAACACTACCGGTAAAGCGGTATCTCCAACCCAGGAGAGATTGAGTGACTGAGTGTCATTGTTCTAGAGTAAACTTATATAAGTCCAGGTAGAGTATTTACAACACTGTGGAGAGTCAACTTACTGTAACATGGAGTCAAAAAACAGGGTAAAATTATGCAGGTGATCTAATTTCAACTGTACAGATTCCCAAATATTGAATAGAATTAACTCTGAACATGTTACACTACTAACTCACTAATCTTTTAGAGTTGTATTAACACTGCTATTTTTTACTGTGTACGTTTCGAGAGTCGCATTACATTGGACCCCAGAAGGCCAAAAGGAGGACAGGCCTAAAATGACATCACGCCACCGGACCATGGAGAAGGAGCTCCAGCAGCACGTTCAAAGCTGGGAGACCATCAAGAAGTTGGCTACAGACAGATTGAAGTGGAGACACTTTTGTTGCCTCCCTATGTGCCGAATGGCGTGATGGGGTTAAGTGAGTGAGTAGGTAACCTTTCAGTGTGAGAGGGATGGGGATGTCGTAGAACTTGGCTCCTTTGCTGGCCAAGCAGATGTACTTCTGGTCGCCGCAATTTGCCTCGTCCAACGCTTCCACCTTCCGACACTTTAGGGCCGAGCCGCCTTCTTTAAAACCCGTTTCAATGCCTGACAGGGGGAAAAAGTCCTCGTTACAAACCAGATTCCAAAGTATGAAAGCAAAATGCTACTATTTTCAAAACATTCAATACTTAAACAAGATGAAGAATTGTATAAAAATGGCATATCATCTCTTATAGCCTAGCAAAATTATTGTTTGGAGGGAAACGTGTGCTCATTTAAAATGTACTATATGCAGCAAATCTGAAAGACATTAGGACATGGCTAACAAAATTCAGCTCAAGTTGAACAAGCCTAAAGACAAGATAAAGGAGGACACCTAACAGCTACTTACATTCACAGATGACATGAAAGATTACGAATCTTTTTTTTTGTTCTAGACTCAACTGGTAGGTGTCTTTTCTCCATCATTTTCAACATTTAGTTTGAAGGTGAAGATTGTGCACATCCCAGGAAAAGATGCAGGACAAAGGCTGACTGCAATTATTGGAGTGAGGAGTCCACAAAAGTGGAACAAATATCAAACAACAAAAGGGATTCTAAGTGTGCATACTCCTCACTCCGAGAATGGCTGCCATGATGGAGTCACCCTGTTGAAACACAGCAGAGAAGGCAAGGTGCGGGGGTGAATTACCGGTGGAGGCTTTCCGTCTCTGATCGTCCTCGGTGAAGGACTTGGTGGTCCTGGGCACAGTGACGGTGGGGCCGGGGAAGAGGATGTCCAGGTCGGGGCACTCCTCATCCTCCTCCAGCTCGGTGATGTAGATCATGCCACACAGGTAGAGGCTCTTCACCAGCTCCCAGCAGTAGTACGGCACCCCGTGGCTCCTCTCCACCAGGAAACTGCACAGCACAGCACACAGTACATTTCATTACATTACAGTACATTTAGCAGACGGCACTTTTGACCAAAGCGACTTACAAGGAGGACATTCAAGCAAGTACAGAGTGTGGGGTCAGTATAGAGTACAGCAGTATACAAGTTACGTACAACAGATAGCAGAAAAATAGTTAAGGACCCACAAAATGTTGTGCAGGTTTTTAGAGACAGAGACAGAGACAGAGACAGAGAGACACATACAGACATACAGCTCGGTAGGAATGCGAATGTAAGAGAGACAGACAGAAAGACAGGCAAACATAGAGGCAGAGCGACCGCCACAGACGCAAGATAGACACGCACAGCTCGAGCTCAGTGGGTATGCGTATGACGCCGAGGATCTGGCAGGCAAACTGTGCGATGATGGTGGGCTCGAGGCCGATGAGCTTGAGGAAGACGGTGCGCGGCGCCTTCAGCAGAGCCAGCAGCTCGGGCGTGCGGTCGCGCTGGCTGGCGTACGGCAGCACGGACAGGAACAGCATCACGTGCGCCTGCGCCAACATCTCCAGCAGGAAGGCCCAGGACGAGTGGTCCACAAAGTCCGCCTGGTCGATCACGTAGATGCACGGCTCGTCCCGGGCAAACTGGGTGGGGCAGGGCGCACGCACGCACACACACACACACACACACACACACACACACACACACACACACACACACAAACACACAGATGCATTACATTACATTTATTTAGCAGAAGCTTTTATCCAAGCAACGTACAAACAAGGACATAATAAATTAGCATAAAATGCATGCTGAAATACAGCGCATACAGGCCAAGCAGGGCAAGGATACAGACAAGCAAGGACATGGAGGAAGAGACAGACAAAGGCAGACACAAGAAGAATTTAGACAAAAACACACACATGCACGCACACACACGCACGCACACACATACACACACACACACAGGAAGAATATTCAGAGTATAACTTTTTTTCCAATGCTGAATATACATGCAATGTCAAAGTATGTGTTACAAAATGTTAATACATCTGAATACATATCTTGTACATATAACTGCACTCAGTGTATCATGTGCTTACATCACAGAAGAGCTTCAAGATGAAGTTTTTGGTCTCCTTTTCACGCGTCTCCTTGTCCATTAGAGAGACTGTGGTCGACACAGGAAACTGCAAGGTAGAGAGAGGGACACAAAGCACGGACACAAAATAGTACCATCAGCAGGGCTCTAAATTAACACCGGCCAAATGCAGGTGAAAATTCCGTTTGAGCGCAAAAAAAATGTCATTGACCCATTAACATATTGCCATTTTGGCAAGTGATGAAAAAAGTTAATTTAGAGCACAACAAATCACAAAGCAATACAACACATTAACATTCACCTTAACCAGCAAGATCTCGTTAAGCAGACACAGTTTGTCCTTCATCTCTGAGCTGTCGATCTGAGACAGGATGACCCGCTCGCGCTCAGCAAAGCTCTTGCACGACTCCACTTTCAGCAGAAGGGCCAGTAGGGTCTGTAAGGTGTATGTCTGCTGGTGTATGTCCGTCTTCACAAGCTCACAGGCCACCACTCTGCAGGCGCGGGGGGAGAAATAATAACCCACATTATTCAATTCAATTCAGTATGACATATAAAAGCATCAAAGCATGGTAGAAACTAAAATAATTAATAACTATATAATAATAATTATTACATCAAAGGGCAATAAGACCTTTCCATAACATTAATGAGAGTAGTTATTGATTAAGATAAAACGATAAAGATAAAACGATAAAGATAAAACGATAAAGATAAAACTTTAACATTTACTTTCTAAGTCAAATTCCATGCTGTGGCTTGTGGCGATCCGAGTTCAAATCCGGCCTAGGTCATTTGCAGCCCCCCCGTTTCTCTGCCCACTAATTTCCTGTCTGTCCTTCACTGTCCAGTCAAGAATAAAGGCAAAAAGCCAAAAAACATTTGAGCCAGTTCGGACTGGCCCATTTCCCAGAAACTTCTTGTCATAATGTCCACTGTCCTATGGTAGCAGGATAGCAGGGTGTCTGTTCTGCATCACCTGAATCCGTCTCGCCGGGCCCGATAGACCACCTCTGCCAGGATGCGGCTCTTCCCGTAGCCACTACCGCCACCAAAGATCACCACGTTGTCGTAGGTGTGCGTGTCAAACATTCTGCCGTCCTGGAAATGCTTCATACTGTTGGAGTAGACCTCCATCTCCTTCTCACGACCTGGCAACAGCAACACAGGTTGGTGGAGTAGTTTAAACACATGATGAAAAAGTCCACTTCAACCTGGATTTTTTTGCTCCCACTTTTTAATTGGTGTTCACCCGAAACGTTACGCAAAAAAAAAGTGGGAGTTAAAAAATCATGGTTGAAGCTGACTTTTTCATCTTTATATAACAGCAACACACGCTCCACATGGGTAATGAGGCAGTCACCGGTTTATAAGCGATTAAAGCAGGAATGTCAAACTCAAATTCAGGGGGGCGAAATCTAAATCTGAATCGGACGAAGTTGCGGGCCGAACTCTATTTCTTCAACAAACAAAAAAAACCTCAACGGCAAATTTCACTAACACTCATACATGGTAGCTCAAATAGCTGCACATAATCTATTGTAAACAAGTAGGCTGAGCTATCGGCCTAGACATTTATTAATACCAATAAAGCTCCAATTGTGCTCCTAACTGTGAGTGAAATGTCATATGATCAATAATGAAATGACAGATCAATGATGAATTACTCAATCTCTTTGATTAAGGCACGCCAAAGCAAGTGATGAGTGAGATAATGGATGAGGTATATGATCAGTACCTGATGGGCAAACAACTCACCTAGAAGAGGACTCTCTTTATCTCTCTCCACAGACATCGGAGACTGACCCACAGCTCTAAGTGGGACAAAAGACAGGTTAGTTTAGATTAGATTAGATTAGATTAGATTAGATTAGATTAGATTAGATTAGAATAGATTAGACAAGACTAGATGAGAGTAGATCAAACGTAATTGTCTGTTATACATGAAACAGAAAATGGCGTGGCTTCAGTTATTCTCACAGATATTTGAAAAGACTTGACTAAACAGCACAAAACAATTTACAAAAAAACAGCCTCAGGTTACAAGAATTGTCTGTTACACATGAAACAGACAAGACTTTACAAAACAAGACAAGACAATACACAGAAAACAGCCTCATATTACAACACCAGAATTGCTCGGAAAGCTAAGAGCATCACCTCTGATCCTTCACATCCAACACACCACCTGTTCACACTCCAACCATCAGGGAAAAGGTACCGAAGAATCCCAAACAATACCCACACGCTTTAGGGACAGTACCTACCCACAAGCCATCCACCACTTGAATAAGCACCAGCACTTTACAGTCACTCCACTACCTGGCCTTCTACCTTTTTCTTATTTTTGCACAATTTGTTTCGTCTGGTTGTGTTGTTGAATTTGTCAGCAAACCAAAACCAGAGGTGGAAAGAGTACAGAAAATGTGTACTCAAGTAAAAGTATCTTTACTTTGCTTAAATTCTACTCAAGTACAAGTAAAAGTACCTATCTAAAAATCCACTCAAGTAAAAGTAAAAAGTACTTCACTTAAAATGTAATTTGAGTAAAAAGTACTTAGTTACTTTTAATTAGCCTTCCTCTTGAGAATGTCATGTTTATTTTTCTTGAATATCTTCATCCATAACCTCTATCTCTTGCTTGGCACCAGCCATCATCCAATACATTGATACAAGATAGTAAAATAGTGGAAATGCTGTGTGCCATCCTGCACAATCTTTCATTTCCGGCGGATTGTGGCATTATTGTGCATGGCATTTTGTCTCTCAGTCATTTTTTTTTACTCAGTACTCAGGCCAGGTTCCAGTGTAATTGAGTAAAGTACTTGGGTCAAAATGTACTCAAGTACAAGTAAAAGTATTAATTTTAAAAATTACTTAAAAAGTACAAAATATTCATAAAAGCTACTCAAGTACAATATTGAGTAAAAGTATTAAGTTACTTTTCCACCCCTGACCAAAACACATTCCTAGCAACTGTATGTTATACTGCTGATATGGCTAAAATAAACTTGAATTTGAACTTGAAATGATAATCAATAGCTTGCAAAATTACCTAGAAACTAGCACAGCACATACTACTAATTACCGTCAACCTCCACTACTACAAAATGCTCAATGAATAATGTGTCTGGCTGTGAAATAATTGTGACCACTGAAGTGTTTACTATAGACTAATAGCTAATACGTACATATAATGATACTGAGTGTGTGTGTGTGTGTGTGTGTGTGTGTGTGTGTGTGTGTGTGTGTGTGTGTGTGTGTGTGTGTGTGTGTGTGTGTGTGTGTGTGTGTGTGTGTGTGTGTGTGTGTGTGTGTGTGTGTGTGTGTGTGTGTGTGTGTGTGTGTGTGTGTGTGTGTGTGTGTGTGTGTGTGTTGGGTGGGCATGCCAGTCTCAGAGGAAACTAGGACCAACAAGTGGGTTGGAGTAAGAGCCTCCACTTAACCCTCAGAGCACTTGACGATGCCTTGCCTTCACCTCCACATGTGGTCCTTTGCCTGTGCTACTCTCTGATGTTTACGTACGTGTATGTTCTGAGGTCCTTCCAGGTCAACTTTAAATTGACTGGACCACCTGCCGTTAATCTCAGGGCCGCCAACACGGGGGGACAAACAAGAATGCTGTCCCGGACCCATGGAGAGAGACAGGGCCCAGAATAGGGTCCTCAATATATTGTATGCAATGAGAACGGGGGCCTTTTCAGATGTTTTTTGTCCTGGGCCCAGCTAAGCCTGTCAGTGGCCCAGGCCAATGTCTCTAACCGCACTAGTTTGGATGAGTGGGCTGTTCCCACTGTACAGTTCAAGTTCAAATTATGGAGCACTCTGCTTCAAACCTGTCAACCAACTGCAGACGATAATGCCAGTAGTCAGAGATAGCATTATGGCGGCCTTGCAAATGCCTGATGCGTGTGTGTTTGGCAGCACACCCAGGAGACCAAAAACCACGCAGGTGGATGCAAACAAGTAGAAACAGACAGGCAAGGTTATTGCAATCCGTTGAAGGTGAAGATTGCACACGTCCCAGGAAAAGGTGCAGGACAAAGGCTGCCTGTAGTTTTAGAGTGAGGAGTCTGCATATTGTTTCTCTATTCCATGGCAGGATAGGATGACGTTTTGACCAAGAAACAAAGAAACAAAGATTTTGAAAGAAAAAAGGATTTTAAGTGAGTGGACTCCTCACCCTAAAATTAAGGTTACTGCAATACCTGGTCCAACCTCCTTCAGTACCAGGGGGCCAGGTAATAATCAAGAGTGCTGTCTCTGAATTGAATACTGAATACAGAAACACCTGTACTGTAAACAGATGAAGATGCACACCTGCATCATCTGAGGAAGAGTAAGCACATCCAAAACGTCATGGTAAAAACAAACAAAACAAAAAATAAGTAAAATAAAGACATCTGGTTGGCCTTGGCCGTTGCCACCACACTGTTATGCTAAGGACCCAGCATCGACTCCGGCCCGAGGTAATTTCCAGAACATCCATTATCTCTCTCTCCCACTCTTCCTGTCATTGTCCCTTATACTATCAAAAATTAAGGCATAAAAGCCAACATCTTTCAAAAAATAAAAAATCAGTTTGAGGCAGACTTTTTTTGCAGGCTATGTCACTAGTCTCACTATACGTCAGCCCCTCTCTACTTCTTCCATTCGTGCTCCATATACAATTCATTGCCTTCTGTCAGTAACAGCAAATCTCTTGAATGAATCTTGAATCCTGGGCTACTCACATGCGAGCCTTCTTGGTGGTGAACTGGTAGATGGGCCCCGGGTCCTTGCAGCCCTTCATGGGCTTCTTGGGCAGCTCGGTGAAGTAGGAGGGGGGCAGACGCGAGTAGTGGTGCGTCTCGGAGTCACAGGACACCACTCCGGGGTAGTACATCATCAGACGCGCCGCCAGGTTCACCTTCTTGCCAATCACTGAGCAGAAGAGAGTAGAGCTGAGTAGAGTAGCAATGACAGTTCATAAAACACCATAAACTGATTACTATTCATTTTTCTAATTCTATTTCTTGGAAATAGAAATAGAATTAGAATAGAAATAGAAATGAAATCGAATAGAAATAAAAAAATAAAAAAGAACAGTAATCAGCGAGAGGTGTATTCTGAACTTTCATCTTTGATTGATTTTCCTGCCTCACACCTGCACCTGTACTACTGAAGGCTTGTGTACAAACAGTGAGTGCGTTTATATGCAGTTCTGTATCCCGAATATGAGGTACTGTATATCCCAGTTATGATCATAATCGGGGTAAGGTGTTTATATGAGCACAGAGCGTTACATTCTTGGCCGTTATAGAATTCTCCTCAAATGCGTGTAGCCTGGATACCAGCAACAGTGTTCTATGGGAAGCCTCGCCATCCGGGATAAGGTGTTTACACCTAGCATATCCCAATTTCTCAAAGTCCCGAATAAGAGCTTATCCGGGATACTGAAGATGGGATAAGGTGTTTATACTGTATGTTCAATACTTGGATACTTAATATCCCAATCATATTCGGAATACTGAACTGCATGTATACGCACTCAATGACATTCCAACATCTGATGATGACCTGCTCCAGGTGAGGCTCCAACTCATTTAGAATAGCACATAGAGATACTCTATCATCCAAACTTGCATGACCTCAATGACTTATTCTTCATGACATCTAAATGTAACCTGCTCCAGGTGAGGCTCGAACTCACAACCTCGGCATTGCTCAGCCTGTACTGCCTTATAAGTACCGCGCGCTAACCGATTGCGCCACTGGAGCCTGCTGTTGAGCAAAATAATGACATGACACCATCACCATGGAGACAATACAATGGAGCTATTACCATGACAGTATTACCATAGTGTAGAGTAGCAAAACAATGACAGCATGCTTTGTGTGTGTGTGTGTGTGTGTGTGTGTGTGTGTGTGTGTGTGTGTGTGTGTGTGTGTGTGTGTGTGTGTGTGTGTGTGTGTGTGTGTGTGTGTGTGTGTGTGTGTGTGTGTGTGTGTGTGTGTGTGTGTGTGTGTGTGTGTGTACTCCTGTATACCTGTATACTCGTGCCTGAGAATATGGCCCACTACACCACAGAACACAGGGCCAGTGGTGACACCAACAGAGACAGTCCTGGAAACAAGTGCAGCAGAAAGTCAGAGAGAGGGAGCGATGGGGGGCAGAGAGAGTAAATATTAAAAGTAAATTAAAAAGTAGAGTAAAAGTGTGTGTGGTGTGGTGGGTGACAGACAGACAGCACCAAGCCAGTCCTATCCCACACGGTAATCCCCCCAGACTTACAAGTAAGTCTCAATTTGCACAGATAACACTGATTAAATGTCACAAAGTTTTGGGAATACGTAGATCAACAGGGGACATCTGGCTTATGTAAAGTCCAATCTCTTTTGTACAGTATGTGCTCTGCATCTTGAAAAATGTGAACTGATAAACCAGCCTAAATGTGAGATTGGATGTGTAATTTAGTCTGGCCCCAATGAACAGTACATCCGAAGATTGTTGATGAGAACAACCCGTTGTCTTTCAGACGGTGCCTGTGCCTAAAGGGTCGGCGCTCTGACCAATCAGCGGTATCTTTCTCGTTGATGTGCTTTCCCAACGTTGCAAGCTTCGTCGTCACTCCCTCAAAACCCTGCCTGCTTTGATTCAAAACAAATCTCTGCGTTGTGATTGGTTTGCCAGATTCTAGGCAAGCCTGGCAGACCACTCCAACGATGCGAGGCTAGACCACTCGCAGTCAAAAAATCTTGGAGTCCAGTGGGTGGCACTGGTTTACTAGGCTACAGTTATCCTTCAGCATGAATAAAATTAATTATCTGACAGCTCTTTTGTGCGCTGTGGCACAGCTCTCTAAGCCCGTCACCTTTGGGCTTGCATGCCCATGGTGACACCCATGTTGAAGTCCGGCCTGGGTCGTTTCCAAACCCCTACCCCATATCACTCTCCTGCTCATTCCCTGTCTCCTCTCACACTGTCAAGTTTGGGAAGCAATGTACATTTCAAAATGTGGGTTTCAAAGAAATTAGTGACAGACACAGCTCTGCACAGGGTGTACTGTATCGGTGGATGGATGGATGGATGGAGGGAGGGAGGGAGGGAGGGAGGGATGTATATCCTGCCTCTTGCTGATGATAATAATACAGACCTGAGGCTGCGGATCTCCTTGCTGCAGAACTCATAGGCGCCGAAGGCGGCCTGCAGGGCATGGGCGCTCTCGTCCTCTCGCTTGTCCCCCGGCAAACCAAACAGGCACAGGAACGTGCAGCCCTGGTGGCAGAAAAAGTTACAGCCACAGTCATGCACTGTCAGATGAGATCCAACAACTGTAATGGCACAAATACACCACTAAACCCCACTTGAGTGATTCCGGCAAAGGAAGTAATTGACTTTGTATTGAATCGTTGGCTACTGAACCTTACACTGTAGATGATGTTCATACACATTGATTAGACAGACCAACATGGACACCCGGCTCTTAATTCACAGATCAACTTCCATATAAAAAAAAAAAAACGCTTTTACTTGCTCCTTTTGAAAAACGGACGGTCACCCCTAGTTGCGTACATACACATACAAAGCTTCTTAGTGGTGCGTCACCTCCCAATGCGGTGTTTCCCAATTTACATAAAGAATGCAAATTTTGC
Organism: Engraulis encrasicolus; assembly: GCF_034702125.1. Lineage (NCBI taxonomy): Eukaryota > Metazoa > Chordata > Actinopteri > Clupeiformes > Engraulidae > Engraulis > Engraulis encrasicolus. The sequence goes on along the minus strand of NC_085864.1, from coordinate 7,700,809 downwards.
AAAGTTTTATCTTTTACCTGACATGTTTCGACGGCATAGCTTCCACGTCGAAATATGTCAGGTAAAAAAGATAAATCTTTTAATTGCCTGAAGTAAAAGAAAAATGTAAGTAACAGTTAAAGATACTGTAATTAACGTCATGCATCTACTGTACGTGGCATGACGTGACTTGCCTTGTCGAACATGAAGACCTTGTTGATGCGGCCGTGGTGATGGGCCATGTGCCGGCCGATGCCCAGGGAGGCCTTGTGGATGGCCATGCACTGCTCCGCGTCCGCATGCTCGCTCTTGAACTGCAGGTTCACAAACACTATGGTGGCCGGCCTCATCTCGGACAAGTACTCCAGCGCCTGCTCTGCGTCAATCTAGAACAGACAGACAGTAGGCACACAGACAAACAGGCAGACAGGCAGGCAGACAGGCAGGAAGACAGGAAGGCAGGCAGACAGGTAGACAGACGGACAAACGGGCAGACAGGCAGGCAGACAGGAAGGCAGGCAGACAAACAGGCAGACAGGCAGGACAGATGATTGATCGAGTGACACATCGAGGGCTTTTAAGTGTACTGTCAATAATTCAAATCAGGTGATCTCGGGTGAACGTCAATCCAAGAGACAGACAGAGACAAGGCTTTGAAGTGCAAAGGCCATCACACGGAATTGAAGTGTCTTTCTGTCCAGCTTATCACTTTTAAGGGTTTTTTTCTGCCTTGTTACTTTTATTCACCTTGAATCTCCATTATTGGATTAGGAAGAAAATACGCTTTCCTTCAGACACAACAAACCAATACAAAACATTGCAGGTCTGGTGTGTGTTTACTGTTTACTCATGAAGTTTGATGCAGATAGGATTTTTACATTTTCGTAACCTCTTTGTGCAAATGTGCCTGCTGGCAGGCCTGTTCAAACTTTTGCTAATTAAAAAGGCTAAACTATATCATAACAATATAGCAATGACATTACTGAGAGCCATAGTAGCAGATAAAAGACTTGGTCCTTAAAATTTGGTGACAAACAGGTTACAACATAGGCTCTGTGCAAAGGGGTTATAGTACACGGTGGTACATATCACTGTGACTGTGGTTAAGGTGTGGTGCTGTACCTTCTGCAAGACGGTTTTTATGATGTACTTTTGCATAAACATCTCTCGTTCCTCGTTCGGCATGAGCCTGGAGGCCTTCCGGATGCAGCCTGAATTCATTAGTGACCATCAGAGCATAGCAGAACACTGTTATCAGGACGGCAAATCAAATTAAAGTCTCCAGCATATGCAATGGATTTATGAGGCTTAATATTTTCTTTCTTACCCTTAATAGTCTTGTCATGCTCAACATTCTTGCCGACAGATGCTTCATATGCCTCCACCGAAAAGTTGGGATCTCTCTTCAGATATCTGACCTGTTTGATGTATGGAAATTGAATTTCGGCTCAACTTAACATGTCCCTAAAAAGCTTGACAGAATGGTAATTGGAGAAGAACACGGCAGGTCACTATAAATTCCATTACATGTCCTTTAAACAGACATTTTCATCCAGAGTGATTCACAGTGAACTGGCGTACTACAACGCATTTCTCTACAGCCGTATCAAAATCTTACAGGCATGTCATAGAGATCTAAGAACTGTTGCACAGTAAAAAATGCTGTGTTAATTCAACATTTACAAAGTCGATTAACATCTTCTAGAGTGCATTAAGGCCCCAGCAGACTCTCTAAATGTTGAATTAACACTGCATTTTTTTTACTGTGTTGCTCTCAGTATCGTGCTGATGTGGTCTGACCTTAACAGCGCGTTCATTCTCAATGAAGTCAACGGCGATGTTGGCCCTGTCGCACAGCTCCCAGGCGTTGGGGGACAGGATAATGTTGCCGGCGACGGCCAATCCCTCGGCCAGGCGCACCTCGTCCACCGCTCGACCAATCACCACAAAGTACTGGTTTTCCTCATTTCCCATGATCACCTTGGACAGCTTTCCGGCTGATATGCCTTGATACATACAGTATGTATATTTTTTAAATGAAGAATAGTTCAGAATAGAAAGAGTGCAGTTTTAGGGGTTAGAATGATACAATGAAATTGCAGCTCCAAGTAAGAGTTGAGTCTCTAAAAGCAGATGTAAAACTTCCCTGACCTTTAAAGGGAATGCAACCCACCCCGCTGCAAATGCTCAATGGTGAAATATTATTATAACTAAAAGTATTGTAAGTAGAAAAGAACCTTATTATAAGTAGACAAGGCACTTCCACATAGTAGACATATTCTAGAAAGTATGAACCCCTAATACAGATTTAACAGATACCCTGTCATTGAAAAATAAAATGAGACCAAAAAAAGGTCTCATTTCACATTTTCGTTAAAGTATGAACTCCTAATAGATTTAGCATATATAAAAAATGTACTCATTTTAGTACCCCCCCCCCCCCAATAAAAAATCTTTTGCACCTATTTTCACCCGAAGCACGGAGCCCACAGCAGTCTCTCGAACCCCACAGTTGTCTTGAATGTTGAGGCTGCATTTGACCACCAGAGAGATGACCTCACTGAGCAGTGACCGCTCCACTGTCCACAGTGCCAGGATCGCATCCCCTGAGGTGACCAAGAAAGGGGTGATGAAGAACACACGCAACACACTGTGGTCTCATAGCCTAGTAAACCAGCGCCACCCGCTGGACGCCACAAATGTTTAATCCAATCTCACATTTAGGCTGGTTTATCAGGCTAGTGGTCTCAATACAACATGCCAGTTGCTTGTTTCAACATTTGCAACATTTTGAACAAATACTACCGGTGCATGCAATTAACATACTATGCTGTATACTGTATTATGCTAGACCCGTTCACCCATTTCATTCAACTCAACCATTGTGCCTGGTAGTCACTTGGACACAGCAACTTGACTGGGTGTTACCTGCATAATTCAGGATATCTCCTCCTGCTGCCAGAATATCTGCAAAACATTGAAACACTGAATGATGTGGGGCAATGTTGGGGATTAATGCATTTAAAAAGTACCAGTAATAAAGGATTATAACACAGTAATGTAAGGCATTGTGGGGGGGGGGGGCAATAATATTAGTTGCAATGCTAGTAACTCAAGTTACAATACATTTTTACTATGACCTGCATTTTAATGGTGTTCAGTCTGGTGGGGCCAGAAAAAAAGCTATTGAACCTGCCAGTTTTTCATCTGGATGCCGCTGAAACACCTCTTGGATGGGAGGTGAACGAGTCATGACTCATGACTTTGATTTACATCAGGGGTGGGGAACCTTTTTCATTCGAGGGGCCACTTCAAATTCCTACAAGGGCCGTAAAAGTCCTCAGAGGGCCATACCATGAACACAATGAACATTAATTGCATTGGAAATGTAATTTCTAAGATTCCTTTACAAAATACATGTCATATTTCATGTGAAGCTGCATATTGGGCGCCGTATAAAACGGCCTCGAGACATACAGGTTCCCCACCCCTGATTTACATTGTAAATTGCCAGATCAATATCTAGTTTTTGGTGCGCGTAATTAAAGCAATGCAAAAATAGTGCAATGCCTTACATTTTAAATGTAGTAATATTTTCATGTAAGGGTCGGGATTACATTTAAAACACAGTATGTGACATACTTAATACACATACTGTGTTTTAAGTCAAGTCAAGTCAAGTTGGTTTTATTGTCAATTTCTTTACATGCACTGGTCATACAAAGAATTTGAAATTACGTTTCTTGCTTTCCCATGCAGACATAGACTAATCTAGGTAAGGACATAGACAGTATAGACATAGACAGTACTCATACATGGACATAAGACAGTATGGACATAGACAGTGCTCATACAGACATTTAAAGTGCAAGACTGGACAACAGAAGACTTGTAGAGAACATATATTAAGAGGAGGTATTTTGTTGTGCTTTTTCTAAAAGTCCTTTATAGCGTTCTGACATAGTAAATAAATATTAAAATAGGTCTATCAAGTACTCCAGCAGCAGTGTGTGTGTGTGTGTGTGTGTGTGTGTGTGTGTGTGTGTGTGTGTGTGTGTGTGTGTGTGTGTGTGTGTGTGTGTGTGTGTGTGTGTTTAGTGCAGGTAGAAAGTGCGGTGTGCGTCTGTGTGTGTGTCTGTGTGTCTGTGTGTATGTGTGTGTGTGTGTGTGTGTGTGTGTGCGTGTGTGTGTGTGTGTGTGTGTGTGTGTGTGTATGAGTTGTGTGTCAGTGTGTGTATGTTTGGGTTTAGTGCAGAAAGTGCAGTGTGCTTGTGTGCTTGTGTGCGTGTGTGTGTGTGTGTGTGTGTGTGTGTGTGTGTGTGTGTGTGTGTGTGTGTGTGTGTGCATGTGCATGTGCATGTTTTGAGTTAGTGCAGGTTGAAAGTTCAGTCACAGATGTAGTAGTGCAGGTGGAATGTTCAGTCGCAGATATGGTGGTGGGGATGGGGGGGGGGTGTCAGTGGCCTGGCTGGCTAGAGGCTGACAGTGGAGGGAGAGTGGGTTGAGTGTTCAGTATCTTGATGTATCAGTAATAACAGTTTTTCAGTAACTTGCCCAATGTTGTTATGATGCATAATGTGGAGGAGAATGCCTGGCTTACGGGTTACTATATCACCAATATAGCTGTTGAGTGTGCGGGTTAACTCGTCTGCGCCATATCCCTTCTTGTTGCTCAAACTGAATTTCTCAGTAAGTGCGGTAAAACCTGGACAAACAAAATATGTCTATGAAGTTAGTAGACTACCATGAAAAACAAAAGACTGTCAATACGGCAAAAACAAAACCTTCTCACACGATAAACTTTACCATCACTAAAAGTAAGCTAAAAGTGCTGAGACTGGTTCGAAAAGGATAGATGGAAACATCAACTACGTAGTCATTTACTTCCATATCACCAATGCACAATGACATTTGACATTTTAATGTAGGTACAATTTCATCAAGCCTTGACATGGATTGCCTCAATGTAGCATGCCCATTTGACAGTAGATCTGTTAATGAGCCTAACCCTAATTAGCCTAGCATGCACAGAGTAAGCTAATAACTATCTACATTTTACATGTCATGTGACAACAACACACCTTTCCTTTCATTATGGATAACACTGGGGTTGTTCAGAGTCAGACTGTCTATAGTTTTGTCCACATAGCCTACCTGATACATCTGCAAATAGTAAAACGCCATTGAAATGTTCCACATAGGGTATCTTTCTGAAGTCACTGTAGACGACTAAATCAGGAACGTGAGCAGCAATTCTGCTTATCCTTCTCATCTCAGCTTTGCGATACACCTTAGTTTTAGGCATTTTTGCTTTAGGTTTAATTCAACCTTAGTTATACTGTAAATATTATAAATCGGTAAGGAACGAGTCCCTGTGTTTCGATTTATCAGTCATAAATCAAACCCTGACAGCTGACATCCATGGTCTGTGGGTGACACGAAATCTCTTCCCGTTGCTAGGACGAGGGTCGCTGTGGCAACAGTAGCTCGCATGGAACGTACACTTCATAGAATTTTCAAACTAGAACGCCTGATGTTACTTTGATCAGTTCATTTGAACACTCTTGGCAAGCAGACGCATTTGCATACTCCGCAAGACTTTCCTCGACAACTTCAGAAAGACTTCCACTGTTTTCGACAAATTGATAATCAGATTGTTTTAAGTAGATTTATGTAGTATATTACAAGCTGGTGTATTGTTTCTTGAGATCTACCGTGTGCCGAGTGCCGACTGGTAAAGTTGATTTAGCTCAAAGTTAGCTAAAATTAGCTAAAAATTAGCCGGTGTCAAATTGGTTGTTTTTATTTAGTAATCCTTTGAATTTGTCATTTTTTTCAAATTGTTTACTCAATTTGTTTCCATAGTAAGTTGACTTGTTTTAGCTAAAATAGTTAGCTCAGTGAGGTCCTAGGTCTATTGCTTGTGTTTAGTAGCCTAGCCTACTGCAGTTTGGGTTTGGTGATACAGACGTAGACTACTAGTTGTTATTATTATTATAATTATTATTATTATTATTACTTATTATTATTATTGTTTAATTTTGAGGCTATTTAAATGTACTGATGTTAGAGACGGATAATATGCCATCCCGTAGTAGCCGTAGGCGCCGCGCCTCGCGGCAGAGATGGGCGTTGTGGTGTTGTGGTCTTGCAGGTGCTGATGAGAGGGAGACGATGGAGATGGCGACGCAGACGGAGTCGCGGACTGTGGAGGTGGGGATCCAGGCTGGTGGACCGGCCACGGCGGAGGTGGCGATCCAGACTGGAGGACCGGATACGGCGGAGATGGCGACCCAGGCAGGGGGACCGGAGACAGCGGAGATGGCGACCCAGGCAGGGGGACCGGAGATGGCTACGCAGTCAGGTCAGGCTTCCATCCAGGCGACGTGGGAGACTGCAGAGGCCAACACGCAGGCTGACTGGATCGAGGGTAAGAAGAATTCAGCATTTGATAACAAGCGTTGAGTTTGCTTAAAACGCCACAAGACAGTAACATCAGTAATGTATTACAGTTTTTGAGTAACTTGCCCAACACTGGTATTATGGTCATAATTTCCTGATGAACTTGTGCAATGGTAACTAATGTAATGATAATTAATTCGCTTGCAGCAACCCGCCTTGGATTGAGGATGAGCTCTCAGGCGGTAAGTGCTAATCAATCAGGCATTGACATCATACCATAATAAGTCTGAAAGGACTCAGTATTATTGCACATCCAGTGGCTTGAATATGAAACCTCTCCTTTATTTTACATTCACATATCAGCATGCGGCCAGAGGACAGCTGGTGCTGTTCAGGGTATGCACATTTTCATTCCCATTTCCATCAAACATTTTCACTTTGTTGTTTGTTCAATATATATAGATTTTGTGGTTGTTTTCAAGCCATAATCCACTTTTACTTCATGTGCTTGTGTGTTTTTGTATGGTTAAATTTCAGGCTCCAACTGGGACAGTCGTGAACATGTGCCAGACATGTGCCTTCGAGTTCTCTGAGTTCTTCCGCCAGGGCGTGATGGTGAGTTACATACTGTAGACCAGGGCTTGACATTGACTTTTTCGCTTACCGGCCACTGTGGCTAGTGGTTTTCCCGAGTCACTAGCCATCCAGCTATTCTACTAGCCACAAATTAGATTTTTTTTTTATCATGACGCTGTGCATCTAACCTCAGAAGAGGAGATGCTTAAAGCAAGAAGATGAGTGCATGGGTTCCTACATGGCAATAAAACAAACAAATAGAAACTGAGCTTTTTCTTGAACTTAAATACAAACAATTGATACACAAGGGTCAAAGTGCAGAATAGATGCTGTCATACCATAGAATAAGCTACCTGCCAAATTGGCTAGTGACCCTGAAATTGTTACCAGCCACAGCCAAGTTTTACCAGCATTTGGCCGGTTGGCAGGTGCCAGTGTCAAGCCCTGCTGTAGACATAGGTATCTGTAGAGATCTACTGTATACAGTGTACGTACATTATGGTGAGTCTTCTTCCGAGGTTTTGGTGGTGAGAACATTCAAGAATTCAAGGGATTCAAGGATATTTATTTGTCGTATGAGACAGACACTTGTCTTCATGTCCCATGTAATGAAACGAGTGGTCTATAACATAGTCTATCACAGAGAGTGAGTGAGTGAGTGATTGAGTAAGTAAGAGTTTGCCCTGTTGAGATTAAGTGTTAACATCTCTGTGGCTTCTGGTGCACCTGTCCAGTCTTGTTTGGAGGCAAACAAACCGTGATGTAAAGGTCCTGCCATGTTAATTAAACACCTGATTTGTTATGTTAGCTCATCCATCAGGTCGAAGATAATTCTGCCAGAAACATACTGTAACTGTAGCAGAGATTTCAGTTATTTGTAACCCGGGATGTCTGGCTCTGCTTGTGTCCACATGTGTGCTGTAGTGGGTTGAGGTCAAGCTGAGGTTCGAGGAGACGCGTGAGGGCCCGTATCTGAGACAGTACTGGTACCTCACCAACACCTGCTCTGAGGAAACCCCAGAGGTACTTTACCTAGCAAAGATTGGACTTAAACATGGCTTGATTGCTACTACATAATACAATGAGTGAATACACAATACAGATACATAATGCAATGTAACGTTGTGCATTCTCTGTTGCTAATTGAGTTGTTTGTTACATAATTGTTGAAAAGCCTCTGCTGAGTACTGTAGTGGTCATATGTCATATTATCTATCCTTGTACCAATGAGAGCTGTTTTGCTTTAACCTAGGAGACCCTTGTACCATACGCCTATGGAGAGCTGACCACGTACGTCGAGGTAGTTATACTTTAGCTGGAGAGAGCAGTAGATCTGCAAACATCATTTACACATCCTGGACACATACTGTATTTCTGAGTAGCAGTTCTAAGCAGCTGTTAAACATTTTGTTTGTTGTTTTGTTTGTTTTATTCCCACTGTAGCGCCACTCTGGAGGCATCACGGCGGTGTACTCACATCACCTGACCCAGGTCACAACCATCTTGGAGATAGGAGGACTCCTGGTATTGACTCTCGAGCATTTCAAATTATTAACTGCATGGCCTTTGTTACTTATGGAAGCTTTTTAATGAAAGTATCATGTCTTTGTATCGTACCATGAATGTGTACAACAGTACTGTGAGACATCGACGAGGAGCACGGGGGTGGCCATGGACGCTGGTGGGGCCTGGACCCGCTTGGAGAGTGCCGAGACTCTTCGGGCGCCCCTCTTCACTCCTCAGCAGGCCCCTGATGACGACGCTGCTGACGCCCGTGGCATCGACTACCCTGCTCCTGGTCCTGACGACGCTGCTGGTCCTGAGGGTGGAGACGACTCTCCTGCTCCTGAGGGTGCTGACGACGCTGCTGGTCCTGAGGGTGGAGACGACTCTCCTGCTCCTGAGGGTGCTGACGACTCTGCTTCTGGTCCTGAGGGTGCTGACGACTCTCCTGCTCCTGAGGGTGCTGACGACTCTCCTGCTCCTGAGGGTGCTGACGACTCTGCTTCTGCTTCTGCTGGTTACGACACGGTTGACGATGCTGCTGCCGCCCCTGGTGACATCTCTGTCAATGGCCAGGTTCCCTCTGTGTAGTAAGTATGGTGGTTGTGAATTTGGCTCAACCCCTTTGAAGACAATCAAAGCATGGTATGGTAGTATGAGCAAATGGATTTAACGTGAACTAAGATACCACCTGCTACTTAGGTGACATGAACTTCTTTACCTTAAACTTCAGTGCTATTTCAGTTGTATGTTTCATTTTGTATTCTGTGAGAAATGTAAAAAATATCAAATTTCACTAAAACATTTATTTTGCCCGTCCACAGCTACATCTTCCAGTCCACCGGTCTGGGGGACTTCTCCCTGAGGCTTGCTGGACTGAGGGAAGCCTTCGCTGTGAGTACAAAAGTCAATAGTCTAAAAACTCATAGAACAATATTCTCTGACATTGCAGTGTCATTGAAAAATGTTTTGCTTTGTGTAGGTCTTGCTTGCGCAGCCAGAGACTGCCAACTTCATCGCCGTGACGGGCTCCATGCTGTTGAAGAACATGGCCACCTTCAACGGAAAGGTACTGTCTTTGGGGAGGATTTAATATCACAGAGCTTAAGACTCTTGATTTATGAACATATTTATAAACACAGTATATTTTTCCGATTGATTTTGATTGATTGATTGATTGATTGATTGATTGATTGATTGATTGATTGATTGATTTTGAATGACAACAGACGTACATACTGTATATATCAAGTAGGATTCCCTAAACAGAAGTCCTCTTTGCTCTGCTTTACTCCATCTCTCTTCAGGATGCTGGTGCATCTCAGCAGGCTTTTGATGAGCTGGTGGCTTTCACCCAGACACTGACTTCCACCGTCACTGCTGAGCTGCTGGAGGTTGGGGTACGTCAAGGTTTTTTTTTCTTTACACATTGGCTCACAGTCCATCTCTAAAATGAATGTAATTGCAAATAACGCCTGTATCCTTCTGATTTCAGATCCACCACTTCAACCTCCTGGATGTGGTCTTTGAGCTGCTGCTGTTCAGAAACCTACATCAGTGGACTGCTGTGCGGGTGGTCCCTGTAAGTCATGACAGTCCTTACTGTTTGTTACTGACGTGCTGTATTTACTATGTGGTTCATCCTACTAACTCCACTCTTTGTTGTTTCTCCTGTAGCAGGCACAGGGCAGGTTCCTGGATCATCTGGCAACAGTGGTCCAGTCCTTCCTACCCTATGAGGCGTGGCCACCCCAGGCATTGCAGTGCTGGGCCCTGCTGCTGGTAATCACTCTTTTCACTCACCCTTCACCCTTCACACACATCTCGGCCTGGTCTTTATTTACCCGTGGCATGCTTTACTGAATGATTTCTTTTTTTTTTTTTTTACTTCTTTCATCCTAGTCTGAGGCGCTCTCCTACCTGGTGGAGACCCTGTCCCTGGACGTGTGGGCGTGCCACCAGCCCCAGCACCTGGCCCAGAGGGTCTTCTGCAGCCTGGAGTGCCACATCGACCAGCTGCTGAGTGTGATGCCCTCCGCTTAAAATCCCTTGTGAAATGACTTGTGACTTGACTCAGACTTTACTGACTTGAGTCTAGACTTGGACTTGACAGTTTTAACTTGCAATGGCATGTCAAGTCTAAACATGTTACATTTTTGTATTTTTATGTGAAGACATTGCATGAAAAATGAATGAATAAGATAATTTGCCCTCAACCAGTACCAGTAGGCCTACTAAAATGTATGTATGTCTACATAGCAGTGTGGAGAAGTAACGAATTTATGACCAAAAGTAGTCGTCATGGCGACTTGGTTAAAAAAAAGGACTTGGATTTGGTACGACTTGGACTTGACTTGGTCAAAAGTGTCTTTACTTGTGACTTGACTCAGACTTGATTGGAAGAAATAGAGACTTACTTGTGACTTGCAAATTGGTGACTTGGTCCCATCTCTGGTGTGTACTTAGTACTGTATGGGTTGGCTTCTTAATGCTTAGAAAGGTTTAAGTTTAATATGAATGGGGTATAGAGCTCTTCAGCGTTGACGTCAACTTGTATGCGGCGTTTGGACTACCGGTTCCCTGGCGATTTTTTACATTGCAAAACGCCATAGAGATTCAGGTTTGGCAAAAATATAAGTTGCACGGCAACAACGAACATTAGCGTGTCCCCGCATCCCTTTCTCATTAGTGGAACGGATCGTATCATCATGTTGGTGTATTCACATGACGATTATAATTCAATATTGCTAACCCCTTTCTGATCATTAAAACTTCCGAACTACATACTTTCCTTTGGTTGCCATGGGTACAACCTTCCGCACGTACATGCCGTTAGATACTGGCGCCGTTTCTGTAGTCGCTAAAAGCTTCCGGGTTTAGCATATGGACGCAACATCGTATTTATGTCGAAGTTTGACACAAAATGATCAACCATGTCATACCTACAGCCTATTTTTAACACCCTCGACAGTTTGCGGGGGTTCGCTAAGCGCGTGCTTGCACTCGGAGCTTATTTGAAATTTACCCCTATTCATTCCCAATGGAGGCCGGAAGCCGATAGGAACCAGGACGTCCTTAAATGCTAACATGAAAGACTACAATCTACTACATGCTTCCGCTTCCGCTGAAGAACTCTATTGGGGCTAATGGATGACCTAGTGAGGTTAAGTCTTTAGTGTGACTCAAATTTTAGAGAGTGGGATTAGCTTTTAGCTTTTGGATTCCATGATTTAATATGGGTTATTTATATAGGTACATGGGTTTATTTTCAATAGGTTTGATTTCCAGTAGTTTAATGTGGATTAAATTCAGGGCTTAGTAGGGTTTTATTTTAGTGCACAGTTAGGGTTGTGTTCATTTGTTTAGTAGGGCTTTGTTTGTTAAATATAGTGTGGGGGAGTTATAGTGTTACAGTACGTGAAGTTAGGTCAGGTTCAGTTGGTAGTCTTTAATGGGGTACTTAGTAGGGTTTAGTTGTTAAAGTGATGGTTCGGAGTAGATTCACCCTAGGGTCATTTGAACCATGACTTCAGTCAAGTAGCCCAGCCGAAGTTAAAATGCATTAGGAAGTTTGTACGTCGTCCAGGAGTTTAAATGTTGATAATAATAAACTCCTGGACTATGTACAAACTTCCAAATGCATCGTTTTGTGAGTACAGACCATATTTGCACTACAGTAGTCGGGTGTCATGGCATGTGATTTTAGTGTGGTAATTTTGGAGATACTGCCAAGATCTATTAGCGCTTGTACTAAGCTATTCGGGATCACTCTGTAACTCGGCCAAGGAAGAAAAACCTTCGGCTGGGCTACTTGACTGATGTCACGGTTTAAATGACCCTAGGGTGAATCTACTCCTAACCATCACTTTAATATTAAGTAGAGTTTTGTTTTTTTGGTGTGAAGTAGGGTAGCTTTTGGTTCCAATTGACTTATGAGGAGTAGTGCAATGCCCAATGCATAATACGCACAAAATTTGTCTGTGGTTATGTAGTCGATATGCGCAACCAAAAACCCTTTCGACAACCAGACTGAAATGTCTTCAGTTGTCATTGGCTAACGCAGCATTTTCTCAGGGGTTTCCCTGTGGTCACATAAAATACTCAGCTGTTTTCTACCCAAGTCCTGCACCCCTTCCTCCCTTGTCTGTCTGTGATCTGTCTTTTCTGCAGGTGGTATTCCCTGTTGGTGCCTTGCTGGACCAGAGACCAGGTACCTGTGAACACCAGATGTAGAGGGCCTTGAAGACCGAGGATGACCCCAGAAGAGCAGCCTAGGACCCACACAGTGAGGATGACCCCAGAAGACCAGCCTATAAGGACCCCCTATGAGGAGTATCATCTTTATCATCACACAGCTGCTTGACAGAACTCGACAGGTTTTTCGACAAGGTTTTTTTCCCCTGCCATGGGAAGACTGAAGATGACCACACCAACATGGAATGGAATGCAGCGACACAAAGGAAATTGACTTTGTTTTTTGTTTTTTTAAAACATGGAACATTTTTGTGATGTCATACTTTTTTTCTTAGTAAACAATATTTTTGATTTTGAACAAGCAGTTGTATTCATCACTTTTTTAAAAGACACGTTCATTTTCAAGTTGATTTTTATCAAATCATGGTGTTAACTAAGAATTTGCACAGTTATTGAAATATTTAATTTTGGACATGCATCAGCCTCCGCAGAGTGTCATCACAGTCCCTTGGCCAGCTGTAGACATGGGTGTTCTGAGACCAGGTGGGGACATGACACTGTAAACACACGTACACACACAATTCATGGTTTTATTTGGACCTACGAATTTTTCATATATTTCGAGGAAAAGACACAGAAAATGGTACAAAGCACATTGTGGAAAGGCATGAACCATATCATTCATGTCAATTAACATGCCTGGAGAGAATTGCCCATAACCCTCTCTACTTAAGACATGCTGTGCAACCACACACATGTTCTTGTACATGTACACATTCAGGTTCATACTGTATATGCAATACACACTTGCACACATCTATTGCACTGTATGTATATCCATACCCACACAATAATTATATTGCAGTCGTCGTTGCCTCAATAAGAGGCTTAGGATGAGATGCCAGGGCATCGGAGTGTGTCGGTTTTCCCTCAGGACTGGGTATTATGTAGTCTCTGAAGTTGGATTAATGTACATATTGCATCATCATTGGCTCAAGGAAATAGATTGTGACCTTTGTGTGATAAGCTATAAGTTAAATGTTTGACTCGTTTGATTTGTTAAAACTGTTTTGAGAATGAACATTATGTTTTGCAAATTGTGAGAGATTCGAGAAATGCACCAAAGCAATTGAGGAAAAACTGTCAGCACTGTATAATTTCCTTTGGATTTTTGTCTATACCGGTAAATATGATCTGAATTGGTAAATTGCTTCCAGGTAAATATTGACTCTCTCTAATCAAAGGCAGTAGAAGGGAATCATATGTCAAAGATAAAAAGGGCATGCAATAAAACAGTAGGCAGGGTACTGCATTACATTACACTATGCCTCATGTGCCCTTTATAATTACGCTCAACGCAAAATTACAATATTTCCCTAGAATTTCACATGAGAGTAAGTGCGCTAGGGATGGGATATCGGTATCGGTGTATCGGTATCGGGTTCAGATATCAACATATTTGAAAGATCGGATTGGAATTTTTCCAAAATATCGGAATTTTCCTGATACAGACATTGAGTCAGGTGCAATGTTAATTTGAAATCATAACACTTGCATATTAGTTTTCAGGATGGGATTGTTACTTTTTTACTTGTTACTTTTTAATTTACTTTTTATTAATTGGTTTCTGGCTCCCTTTTCTGACCAAATAGTCTGCTTGGGCCTACCTCAAGTTGAAACCCATGCATATATGTGATTTTGGTATTGGATCGGAGTATCGGCATCGGCAGATATCCAAATTTAGATATCGGATCGGAAGTGAAAAAATGTGTATCGGTGCATCCCTTAAGTGCGCTTTATAGGCCTACAATATCAATATATTGTTTCAAATTTGTTTTGCTTTACATTTCTATTTTTTCACATTTGCCTGCAAGACAAGTAAAAAGAGTGGTAGAGGGCAACTTAACCAGTTGGATTATTTTCTTCTCCTTCTTTCTGACATCTAGTGGTCAAAATGTGTAAAAACAAGCAATTTTCCCCTCACACCAAGCAACAGTGTGTGTGCACATTCAGAAAGCCAAATAGGGCCTAATAGACCAACAACGAAATTATTCACTGAAAGTTAAACTGAAATGTTGATATCTGCCCTTATTCAGGATACTGAGAAATCGGGATATGCTAGTTTAGACAGAAATCGGGATACTGACACATGTAAACACCTCATCCCGAATAGGGCTTCCCATACGCTGTTGCTGGTATCCATGCTACATGCATTTGAAGACAATTCTATAACGGCCAACAATGACTGGGATATAACGCTCATATCCTGAATCACCCTATCCCGAATATGATCATAACCAGGATATGCCTCATATTCGGGATACTGAACTGCATATAAACGCACTCACTAATGTGAATTTACCAATATGCTGCTTGAAATGAATAATAATAAATGTTCTAATGGTTTTTAACAGTAGGCGAATGGATGTGTACCCAAATGCATCACACGAATCACAAGGTTGTTGGGATTATTTTAGGGTTTATTGGTGGCGAAAACATGGGAAAGAAAGACACAATGGAATGCAGGAGGCACACGCAGAAACAGGAGACAGGGGACGGGTACAAAGGGGGACAACTCGGAAGGCAAGACACAGGTGGATATGATGGTGGACATGAATCAGGATGGGACAGGAAGACATTCACAGACAGACAGGGGACACAACACAGCCACATGGATTCAGAGGGGGGACAAAGGACAGAGAAAAGAGGGGGAGAGAGGAGAAAAGGAAGAGGACAAGAGGGAGACTGGAGGACAGAGGACATGCATATAGGGACAGAGACATGGAGACAGAAGAGGGAGGACAGAGACACAGGTGTCCAAGGAGGGAGGACAGAAGAGGGAGGAAAGAGACATGGGGACAGAAGAGAGAGAGGAAAGAGACATGGGGACAGAAGAGGGAGGACAGGACAGACACACAGGGACATAGGAGGGCGGACAGAGGACAAGAGGGAGGAAAGAGACATGGGGACAGAAGAGAGAGAGGAAAGAGACATGGGGACAGAAGAGGGGGGACAGGGACAGAGAGAGTTCAGTCGGCTGTTGCAGACCTCCTGAAACAGGACAGGAGGCTGCAGATGGAATGGGGTGTTGTCCCCTCCTGCTTCTGTTTTTGTGGTGTTTGGTGGTGGCTGGAACAAGCTCTGTGCTACTGCCATCTACAGCGTCAAGGGATCTCCACTTATTCTCAATCTAATGTCTCCAAAGGTCTCCTAACCCAAGGTCTCCTAAAGGGGCGTTCACCTGACATCACATGGATCCAGGAAATGTCTGAGCCTGAAGTATCTTTCTCTACTAGACACTTCTCTGGCCTGACCTTCCATTTCAGTAAAATGGTGCTGCTGCCACCTGCTGCCTGAGTTTGGCATAGCAGTTGTGGGTGCTGGTGCTTGTTGGTTGCTCCTTCTCTCTTTTTAATCTACAGCAGTGTTTCTCAACCTTTTTTTAGGCGAGGCACCCTTTCAATTCATGAAAAATTTCAAGGCACCCCAGTTCAACAAGCCGTAATATGGCATTGCATCCGATACCACAAAAGCTTAGAAAAGTAACACATTTGGAGACATCACACAACCTACATTCAAAGTTGCAGCTGACTGGGGCGACCTATATTTACTTAATTGAAATTGAATTGAATTGAAAGATTCCGCTGACTAGCATTAACTTATCAATTTAGACAAATATGTATCATATTACATAATTTATTTATCAGCCACTTTTCCGCGGCACCCCTGAGGGGGGCCCGCGGCACACCAGGGTGCCCTGGCACCCCTGTTGAGAAACACTGATCTACAGTACAGTTATCACAGACGGCTTGCTTCACAAGGCATGTTATACAGACTAATTCATCTCTATGTATGTGACTAATAAACACTCCTTCAATCCTTGATGTTGCCATCTACTACTGCCTGGGTTTGGCGTAACAGTCGTAGGTGCAGGGCTGTCGGCCGAAGCTGCAGCAGCTGGGGGTGGTGTCTATCTCGTCTGGAGGCACAGTGCCCACAAAGGTGAAGCGCTGGAGCAGTGAGGTGAAGAAGAGGAAGAGCTCCGCACGGGCCAGACCCTCCCCCAGGCAGACACGCTTACCTGCCAGGTGGAAAACCAACAGAAGAGGGATGCAGAAAATACTTAAGCCTTTGTTAATACTTTAAAAAAAAAACACACACAAAAACTAACCCTACATCTGGCATCTGCACTTGCTCTGTTATTTTATTTTATTTATGGAAATTCAATATATCAATATTTGTGAAAAAGTTAACATTTGTTGGCAATTGGCAGCATGAATTCTGGAAATAAACTACTAAAATATTACATAGTGCACCTTAAAGATCGTCAGATATAGCCATACCTAATCCAAAAGCAAGAAAGCCAACATTCCTCTTAAATTTCCCCTCCTCATCTAAGAAGTTCTGGGGGTCAAAGCTGTCGGGGTTCTTCCACAGTTTTGGGTCGATGAGAACTGATGAAAGGAGAGGCAAGACCATAGTACCCTAAAGAAGGGGAGGGGGGGGGGAGAATTAAATTTGGTCCTATTGTTCAGTCTCAGAATGCTATTGGGTCACACATTTGTATATAAGGCCTGCCCTAAGGTCAAGAAGTCACACAACCTCCAGATTTTTGAGAGAGCATCGACCCCTTAATTTACTAGACTGGATTTATCTGATTGAAGTAAGTAAAATGCTTTAAATATTTGTTTTGGGTTTATTAAAGTGTCTAGAACATCTCCATATGTTTTCATTTTGGAAAATGTGCCTTACATTTTATTTAGAGCTTGTTTTGTAATTGTTGCAATATTACAACGTTAGGTGAATGTGGTAGTCAAAACAACCCTGTTTTGAGAGGAACCTCTTCAGAGGAACTTCCATTTAAATGTCAATCTCAATATAACTTTAAACTACACATGATTTATACATCCTAGCCTTATTTTAGATTACATATTATTGTATTAGAAACTAGTGTGCAAAGGTATATATTGCCATATATAATCATTTTCATTTACTTATGATTTCTAACCACCTTCAACATTCAATATTTCCCCTCATCACAGAAAGTAGGACTTTCTAACAAAGAATTTATGTTAAATGCATGTCTGATATTTTTCTTGGCTATTGATAAGAAAATGTTCCATCAATTCATAGACATAGAAGTTGTGGAGAATGATGGGGGAGGGCTTTTTTCCCATTGTTCTGGAGCAGGTGTTGATGTTCAGGACTGTAAGGTGTTGCTGTAAATTGGAGGTTACCTGCATACCTATTAGTATGGTAATCAGAGTTTACAATTGGTCAGCTATACACTGTTGTGTAATCAGCGAAATGTGTGAATAGGTTATTTCAGTGCAATTTGTAAACACTTCATATTGAAATCAATCTCCCCATCATCCCCTCTTTTTCTGCAGGCTATCTAGAATCTAATAAGCATGTCTGCTGTTTATATATACATTTGTTTCATTGTTTTTCCATTTCAGAATGCCACCAGCAAGGAGAGATCCTCGGTAAAGTGTGAAGGATGTGATTGAGATCGTCCAAAATGGAGAGAGTGACGTGGGCATAGAGTTTGATAACACTGATGCGAGTGATGAGGAGTCAGATAACAAAGGGACAAAGAAAAATAGGAACCCACTGACTACCCAACCAATGTGGACATTGAGCCCCAATCAAATGAATACATCAAGCTCCGTGACAGATATCGCTGCCAAAAAAAAGATTTAATCAGTCCCAATACTGATTTTTCTGGTCCAGCTCTCACAGGCGATGCAACTGTCCTCCACACACCCTGCAGTACTTTGAAAAGTTTGTCACAGAAGACATGATTCAAGCTCTGGCACCCATACAAATGAGTACAGCGAGATCTGTGAACACCACAACCAAGGAAATACAGAAAATGTTGGGCATGTACCTGAGGATGGGCTTGGTACAAATGTCTGGAACCCGTATGTATTGGGAGACAGATACACGGCACCACCCAGGTGCTGATGTGACTTTGCCGTAGGCCTACCTGCTGCGCAGCTCCTCCCTCTCTAAATGAGCCGCGGCCCTTTTTAACAGTCAGTGGCAGATTCATTCTCTCTCTCTCTCTCTCTCTCTCTCTCTCTCTCTCTCTCTCTCTCTCTCTCTCTCTCTCTCTCTCTCTAAATGTTTGAGAGATTTATCTGTATTTGCCTCTACAATTTATAGCACTGTTCATTTTGAAATGTCAGTATATTATGACTGTAAATGCTTCCTAACATATTCGAAACACTTTTCAAATATTGCAGTGATTTTTTTTTTCATCACCAAATATCAACCATTTTTTTGATGATGAGATGCATTTTGGAAAAAAGAGATGAGCTCTGGTCTAATGCGCCATCTTAAGAAACCCCCTAGGTTTTTTTCGTCATTATTTTGCTAGCGTGCCTATTCTGAATGAGCCATTTTGATATAGATTAATCTAGATTAATTTCATAATTACAGTGAGATTAATCTAGATTAAAAAAATTAATCTATGCTCACCCCTAGTAAAAACTTTCAAAAACATATATTTTTTAAAAACACGTCATTTTCAACCTCGAAGGCCTCCTACAACAACATCTTAATGGTTGAAAAAAATGTTGGGGGTGTTTTTCTATATTTGGGTTTTAGAGGGTTAAGGTACATTTTAAGTACGTAATCGTCCAGCAAAATGGTCCTACCGGGACGACAAGCTTAGGTAAACAATACCCGAGCCTGCTGCCATTTCTCTGTCGGCACTGTTAAAGAGTAACAATATAGCAGGTCATCTATTTTCCAGCGCTGCCTATTTCAGTTTACTGTTGTTATTTTTTAACATTGTTGACTTTGTTTAACATTTTTGAACATAATCTTGTACACCACCTATAGGATATGCCAATCCCACATTTCACTGCACACTGTGTTATAGGCCTACAATACATAAGTTTCCCATTTACAAACATTCACGCTGTGAGGAGGGGAAAGGTGTTAAGCAGCCAACCACATGAGCGCATTTTTTGAGTGACAGCAGTTTCCAACAATAAGAGGTTGAAGAGTACGCAGCCAGGGGGGCACAGCCAGAGATTGTTTACAAACTGGAAACCCATGTATAACCATTCATTTGTCATTATAATACGTGCAACAAAATTGAGCATGCACATATGAATTATGCACTGCATGTACAGGTATGTGACAAATAAACAAAGAAACCATGACTGTGTGACTGACCTTGGGGATGTGGAAGCCTTTGAATTCTGTGTCGGTCATGACCTTGTGAGGCACGGAGGTGGGCGCCAGGTCCGCGGTGCGCTGAGTCTCGTGGATCACGGCGTCAGTATAGGGCATCTTAGAGCGGTCCTCCAGGCACGGACTCCTGTCCTGCCCAATCACCTCGTCTATCTCCCTCTGGACACATTCTGTTCGTACAGGGAAGCCATTACACTTGATAAATAAAACATGCACATGTACTCCTTCGTTACCTTCCCGCCAAACTTAACCAGCATTTGACTCATTGGCACTTCGACTTGGTGCCACTTGATGACCTCCATTGTGTAAATGTGACAAAAGTAGTATACTGACTATCATAAATAATGCCATATTATACAGTATAGTCATATTACTGGAGCATCCCCAGTGTGCAGACCACTTTCTCCATAAGTGAGGCAAGCTTCCACTGTAAAACATTTTGGCCAGTTAAACATTAAAAAGCAAGTTGCCCTGCTGCCTTAAGTTTGTCAGTCAACTCAACTCAACTTGAGAAAGCCTGGAGTTGAGTTAAATCTCGAGTTGAGTTAACTTACAAACTTAAGGCAGCAGGGCAACTTACCTTTTGATGTATAACTGTTTAGCAATGTTTTCCAGTGTGGCTCAGACCTTGAACGTCAGGGTGTTTGGCCATCAGCAACAGTATCTGTCTGAGGGTGGAGGAGGTGGTCTCTGTGCCCGCTGAGAAGAGGTTCCACACGGAGCCCAACAGGTTGTCATAGGTGAACTCGGTCTTGGGTGAGTCTCTCTCCTGAAAAAGAAAGCACACAGATTACATTACATTACATTACATTACATTGCACTTAGCTGACGCTTTAATTTATTCAAAGCGACTTACAGTTATTATTTTTCAGGGTACTGGTTACAGTCCCTGGAGCAATGTGGGGTCAGGTGCTTTGCTCAAGGGCACTTCAGCCATGGATGGAGATGTAAGGAGAGATCAGGGGGGATTATAAACCTGCAACCCCTAGATTGAAAGACCAACTCTCTAACCACTAAGCCAGGGCTGCCCACCCAAATAGCGATTTAACATCACATCACAACAGTGTAAGCCTGTCACGATATACGATAAGTCAATAAATCGGACGATAACTTTTTACAAGAACGATCACTTTTCTGGCCCCGATAAGTAACGATAAGTCATTTGCGTGATGTTTTGTTTTCCCTCTCTCCCTTTCTCTACCATAGCCGTAAGACTACTAATGGCGCGTTATAGGCCAACGCAGCGCAATGACGCTTAAATGTTGGTGTAATTTTAAGTTTCAGTGCAGTTCTGGTTGGAAAAAAGTGCATTGATCTGGCTACTTGCGTCTTTGAAATAGAACGCTGGTGTTCCCGCGCGTCGCTTATAAGCCTCGACAAAGAATCAGCGCTAGAGACTAGGAGCGCAATATTCTTCCAGTCTCAGTCAGCGCATCTGCAACGTTCCTCAGAAAGGGGAATGAACAGCTCCAACACGGAGGCTCCAACACGGAGGCAAATGTTCATTTTGAAACATCCGCAGCAACCCAATATCCACGACGAAGACGTGTTTGTGCAAACATGAAATAGTGGTGCCGTCGTGACAAACTTGCTCTGAGGCTGTTATTTTAAACCTCGCCGAGTTTCCCCTATTATTTCAATGCGCCTCCTACCCCGACGTTCGTTGTCTGTTCTTTTTGTGATTTTCGCTATAATCTCTTGTTTATTTACACCTAACAATAGGCTATGAGTAGGCAGTCCGCAAGCAAATAATGAAGATAAGATTTGTGGATTTAAATCAGTCACACCAGGAGAATGTGAACGGTTGAGCGCGCTACAGGGGAAACAGAGGCATGGCGACTCATAACTCATAAGAATCAATGTATGGGCGTTCATAAAGGACTTTAAAGTGCGCAGAATTGCAATTTGTTCCAGTCGAGGGTATCGGAGAGAGAGAGAGAGAGAGAGAGAGAGCTGGAACTTGTGCATCTGTTCATGCTCTTTTGCTTTTTGCTGATGTTGAAATGCCTTTAACAGGGCTGATTTGGGTTTTGACTGACAATTAGCTAGTAACAACGTGCATTTGTTTGAAATAAGCTGTCTAAGTGATAATTTGTGAATTAACAATACCCCACCAGTAGGTTATTTTACATCACACCATGGATAGGCCTATAAGCCATTCAGTGTGCTTGAGAAAGATAAATAGCAGAAAATGTTAAAGAAAGACTATATAACTTACCTTAATAATAAATACAAAAAAGCCTATTTAGAGCCTATTGTGCTCCATGAGGATGTATTTAAAAACATATATATACCCCCTGCCGTGATGCTTTAAAAATGTGAAGGGGTGTAGTCACATTTTTATTGCATTTTTACGTCATTATATTGTTTGACACATTTCTTCTTGGAGCAGGCGTCAATCTTAATTATTTAAACCTCTGAGTCTGCTGGCCCAAATGTTACATTCAATGTTTCAAGAAGGAGGCCGCACCTTGCATAGCAGTGTTTTTTATTGCACATTATATTGTTTGAAAATGGCGAGAGAGACAATATTATCGATTATCGCAATAATTTCTTGTTATCGTTATCGTCTGGCAAAAATTGTTATCGTGACAGGCCTACAACAGCGGCAATTTTTTTCAGGAATCTTTGTTGAGCTGATGTTGTCTCTGACACACACACACACACACACACACACACACACACACACACACACACACACACACACACACCATGTGTATGGGCACCTTGCCCATTGGAACCCATGTTCGAATCCATCCTGGGTCCCAACCCTAGCCTGTCTGTCTCTCTCCCAATCACTTCATATCTTCTTTCGGTCTATCTATTGAAGCCAAGGCACAAAAAGCCAAAAAATAAAAACAAAAACAAAGGTTTAAGTGGGCACTGTGGTGCAGCACACTTTTCACTCCCACATTTGGGCTTGTGTGCCCTTCGAGTCCAGTTCGGATTCGAGTCCAGCTTGGGTCATGTCTCAACCCTGCCCCCATCGGTCTGGCCCACTGATATGTTGTCATCAAAAAAAGGCTTGAACGCCCTTAAAATACATTTTCAGAGTTTCAGAGAAGAGCAGGAAGTTTCTTCAGGAATTTGAGTCAAGTTGTGGCTTGCGATTTAAGGTCATCTAGTGGCTATGCTCTCTACCAAGAGGCTCATGAACAGAACAATTCAGAGCCATGGAATTTAAAAACATGTGAGAACAGGTGGTTGGAGCCATACATATTTACTTTTTTTCATTATGGTATCAACTTTATGGGGATTGGTCACTTTAATTTGTGTTTTTTGTTTAAAGGTTATTGTGGACATGGGCATGGCGTGTGGGCGTGTGTGGTGCATAATTGGAAACCCTTAATTAAGGGGTGAGCATAGGGAAGGCTATCCTTTTTCGAAAGCTCTGTTAACCTGGAATAATGCTCTACCTTGCATCTGAAAGACTTTTTATTTATTTTTTTATGTCTCCTTTATTTTACCAGGGTAATCACATTTAGGCAGTTGCCTCTTTTCCAAGTGGGCCCAAGTTGGGGTCTACAAAGACTATTGGAGTCTCGTTGATATGGTGAGCAATAAACTTCAAGACACGGAGTTAAGTGTTTGGACATTACATCTTTGAGTGCGCGTAAAGAGGTTGATTTCCCCCTGCTTAGCCTACTGCCGCGCTGAACCGTAGTAAGATTTGGTAGCCGCATTAACTGGGTTGCAGGAAATTAGTTGATAGATTCAAATAATTCTAGTCATCGGGCTTTCTGTTCGCTAGAGATTCACACAGAACCACTAGTAACAAGCAAAGATGAAGGAGAAATTAATTGATGAAATTAAATGAAACACAGAAAGTGTTTCCGGCCCACTTCCTGAAACTATAGTGGAAGTGGCAATGTATTATGTCCATGACTCACCATTGTTGTGTAAAAAAAATGGAACACTGAGGTCAATGGCATTAACCTAACTCTTACTTCCACGGTCTAGCACAAGCCATACAACATACAGTAGGCCTACCTCTTGTGCTCTGCAATACTTCCAAGCATGAGCATGAACTGATTGACCTTTCTCTATCCGAAAAATCTTAGATATATGTCTACAAAATGAGGATATTTATTCAATATAAGCAAGAGCAATCAGCAATGACAAGGGACGTATAGGCGTGCATGTGACATCAGATTGCATTGAATATTTCTATTCTTAATATGAGTATACAGTGGAAACCAAATATGGTTACAATCAAGTAATTAATTTATTATTGTAATTTATTATTATTCATTGAAAAAATGAATTGGACAGACAACCCGAAAAACAAACAGGTCATTGCAATACTACTGTATCTTGCCGTAACAACAACAACCTTCTTTTTCCCTTTTTGGCATCAGACAGCGCTTTACCTGTATCATCTTGATCATGAAGGCCTCTATGTAATCCTGAGGGATGGAGTTGGCGTCCAGATTCCTGAGTCGGATCTCTGCCTGTTTCTTGACATAAGCATGGGATTTATCCAGCTGGGAGAACAGCTCCTTGTGACTTCCAGGGAAGAGCCCCATCAGTCTTGGCGAGATGTTGTAAAGCTGGAGGGAATCATTTTACGACATTGAGGTCTAACTACTGTCGCTGCCACATTCACTACGTTTACATGAGACATTTAATTCCGAATTAACTGACTTTTAATTCTGAATGAACGTTAATTCCGCATTGAAAACACTTAAGCACTTCACAATTCGGAATAAAATGAAAGATCAAATTAACTATTTAATTCTGAATTATTCATTTGGAATTAAAAACACCATGTAACCAAAGCCATTTTCTCAAACTGTCTTTAACTCTTTTACAGTAACTCACTGTATGTAGTGTAAATAACGTAAACCAATTGCTTTATTTTTTGTATGCCTATTGATCTCCTCCAAATCCAATGTACCTACAACTCTACTTACAACAGTTAACCTAACCTGATTTCAATCAGTGAGGCATTGAAACCAAACAAATGCTTTACGTACCATGCCAAGTGAACTGTTGAGCACATTGAAGTATGCGTTGACAGTAATTTTGATCATCAAAACATTAGCATTGCCAAGTCCAATGTTCATACAACTATACTTAAAACAGTTGACCTAACCTAAATTAAAACAGTGATGCATTGAAACTAGGCTATATTAATACAGTGATTCATTCTATACCATGCCAAGTGAATTGTTGAGCACATGGACGCATGCATTGACTGTAATGTTGATCATCAGAATATTGCAATATACCTACAACTGTACTTACAACAGTTGACCTACCTAAATTAAAACAGTGATGCATTGAAACCTATGCTAAAACAGTGATGCAACGTACCATGCCAAATGAACTGTTGAGCATGTTGAAGTATGCATTGATCGTGTTGTAGAGCAGCAAGAAGTCTGGATCGTTGTACTCAAACCGGTGTCCAAACACAATCGAGGAGATGACATTGGCCACAGAATTACACAGCAGATCTTTGGGGTTGAACGGTGCACCTGTTTAACCCCGTTAAAAAAACAGTATTATACATTTGCTGTTACCGGAATGGCAATCAAGTCGTAGTGCATTGCTGAAAGCCCTGTGTTATGTCATAGTAGTGTAGTAATATGGGACTTCACTTTTCAATGACTGTTGCAGAGGCCAATTTCAATATGCTGTTGTATTGCTCACGCTACCCTTGACTTGTCAGTACCCGGTGATGCTGCATTTTTTGACTCAACCCTTTCCGAGATCTGAGCTGTTCTAATGGGGGTAGATTTTCTTTACATTCAAAACTTTCTTAACATAGGCCTACTCCAAATATTATCCCAAAATGTACTGTTTGCTAGTTGTCTGCTGATGTTGCATAACCTTTTGGATGTTATTGGGAAAAAATCAAGATGTTTTTTTTTTTTACTGTAAACAAACACCTGCGAGATCTTCATCAGACGTAGTGCTGGGGCATGCTGCCCGAAACATCACATTAAAATAAGAGAAACAGCAGCCCGGCGTAACGGAATTGCCATTGCTTATTTCCATTTCCACCACAGTTAATGTTGAAACTCTAAAAAATGATTCACATATTATATGTGGAGTGGTCTGCATAGACCAAAATGGCATCATGCTTTACCTTAAAAGGTACACTGTGGGAGATTTTTAGTTGTTTATTTCCAGAATTCATGCTGCCCATTCACTAATGTTACCTTTGTCATGAATACTTACCACCAGCATCAAATTTTAAGTATTCATTATGACTGGAAAAATTGCACTTTTCATACATGAAAAGGGGGATCTTCTCCATGGTCCGCCATTTTGAATTCCCAGAAATAGCCATTTTTAGCTGCAAAAATGTCTGTACTTGGACCATACCAGAAAATATGTGTTTATTACTTAGTAAACTTTCATGTAAAGATCAAATTTGGTAATAGGCAACCCAGTTTCGATGAGCAGCATAGTTGCAGTACCTTTTTTGACCATTTCCTGCACAGTGTCCCTTTAAGCTGAAAACTCTTTCATCAAACATACCAGTAATCAATTGATCAATAAATCAATAAACCAGCCAATCAATCAATCAATCAGTCAATCAATCAATCAACCTCACCATCATATTCCTGGAATGCCCTCACCAGGCTCCTAGCTTCCTCCTGCACGCGCTCCTCGATGCTCCTCTTGCCCATCCCAAAGTTCTTCAGCGTCGTGAGGGAGAACTGACGCAGATCCTTCCATCGCTGCCCACTGCTCACCATCACACCTGGGGACAGGAGACCGGAACAAGGAAATACTGTATGGAGCTGACCAGGGCTGCTGACAACTTTAACCGGGCCCGGGACAAAACCTTCCCCCCACTTACTCACTTGATGTCAATGATGCATTAGTGCATCATGTTTTATCCTAATGCTCAGTATCAATGATAAGCATGTCAATTTGTTTTTTTTCTATATAATATTTAGATATGTAAGTTAAGTCACACTCACCAAAATGTTTAATCTAAATGTTAAGTTAACATTTAGATTCAACGTTTAGATTCAACATTTGGATTTAGATTTAACATTTAGCTTTAAGTTTAGATTGAACTTTTAGATTTAGATTTAACAGTTAGATTTAACATTTATATGTAATATTTACATTTGACATTTAGGTTTAGATTCATTATTTGTATTTGACATTTAGATATATTATTTTGTGTGTCTGTGTGTGTGTGTGTGTGTGTGTGTGTGTGTGTGTGTGTGTGTGTGTGTGTGTGTGTGTGTGTGTGTGTGTGTGTGTGTGTGTGTGTGTGTGTGTGTGTGTGGTGAGTCTCACCATATCCTCCAGTGGACCTGACCAGTAGCGGGTACAGAGCCCTCCCACTGAACGCCTCTCCCTGGGTGATGAAGGCATCTCTGATGGTCTGGTATCCAGACACGATGACACATGGTTTACTGGCGAGCCATATCGTGCACACTGACCCATATTTCTGGCTTAGCTGAAGAGGGTGAGAGGTTAAAGACAAGGTATACGTCATTGTAGTGGCACATCGTGTCTCCAAAGTTCGTTGTCCCACCGTTGCAGCTTGTCAACAACCAGTATTTGAATCACTCGACTGAAACCAAGTCTTCCTTTTATGATGTTTACTTAAAGAACTCAAAAGATAGTTACATATGAAATGAAAAGGCTCGGTACAGATCGGTCAAAAAACTGTGTTGCTTCCACCGTATCCAGCTGCAATCTGACCTAGAAAGTGCATAATATTACGCATTACGTAGTGGAAGCCAAAATTACATTTCACAATAAAAGTATGTTTTTATCTGCCTTTTTAAACTAACTTATTTATGCATTCTAGAAAATATAATCATCATGATTTTCTTACAATTAAATCAAGCATTTTAAAACATGTTTAATCTAAATTATTATTCTACATGAATTCCCCATGAATTACTCTTACAGTCGTGTTAATGTGTTTCTAGGTAGCCTAACAACACACTTGGATTAATGATTGTTGCACTCGGTGGCGCACAGACGGATGTCTGCTGAGCTTTAACTTTACACTTCAACTTAAAGCCTGAAGATGACTTGGAAGCCCTCTACTCTGACCACCCTCTTAGATCTGAAAGAGAGAATTTTCAATTACATTGTAATAAGGCCAAAAACCCAACTACGGAAATTCAAGGCCCTTAGATCGCTTCCGCGTTGGACTGTAGAAAAGATTTCATTATAACCTATTATCCAATACCGCAATTATTAGAGTCCCAGCCGTAGGATCTCTCTAGTTCCTATGTAATTATGTATTTGTACTTAATTACTATATTACTGTTATACAATTGATTAGTCTACCAATCTCTGTTACGTCTGGGTTCAGATAGTTAAGCAATTATTACATCGGTACCTCCCAGCGCGCGACTATTGTTTATTTGGGGGTCCTAAACTGTAAGTCGTTAAGAGATGAGGCAGGGGTTTATGATGCCGAGAAGGTAGGCCCTACCGTATCTGCCGAGAGAGGTGTCTCCACATCCCGCACCTGATCGACTGCCTCAGACTAACAGGCTGTGGGTACACGGCAAACGGAAGATAAAGTCACCCCGCACTTGTCTCGGTTCTCATAACATATCTCAACCTAGGTAAACACCATTGACGTCGGATCTAAATCTATGTTAGTCCAAAGTATGTGGGCCTCGCTCCATCTACAGCGAATAAACCTTAGGCCTACTGCCTACTTAACCAGTTAACATATGAATAGACAAAACGTAATTCTTCCCCAGATTTTTATGAAAGTTTTATTATAAGACAAGATCTACTTTGTCAGCAATACGACTACGACAACATACAATGTTGAAAGAAATCAATGCATTCCCTGAACAAGGAAGAATGGGCTACACAGAGATATCTGAGGAGGTCCTGAGTTACAGTTACCTCCTGCAATATGTTACTTCCATCTTAAATGCATATTTGTCACGTGGGACACCTTGGTCAGCTGAGCTACGAATATTTCATTGGGCATGAGGATGACGATGTCAGTGGGTCAGAGAACGGTCAAGACAGTGGGGGGGATTACAATATAAAATGAAGATATAAAATTTTTGCATGGCATATAAAAGAAAGAAAGAAAGACAGACAGACAGAAAGAAGATATGAAGCGCTCTCTTCCAAAGTGCTGTTCAGTTCTAAAAAGGATTTTAAAAATTAGAGTTTACATTGTTATGGGACTATCAAAATAACATTAACACAGGTCTGTCTTAAAATCAGATTTTAAAACGTATTTATGAACATTAGTGTTTTAAATCAATTACTTATCAATTATTATGCTCAGACCATCACAACCTTTGAGACTTACCCCAAGGTAATATTTGTACGGTTCCTTCGTGTCTACTTGGAATAGGTTGCCAACAAGTGGAGCAGGAGGTGGGCCGGGTGGCAGTCTTTGAAAACTACTCTGCTTACCTCGATTCATCCAAAGCAACCCCACTATTATCACGCCTAAAATGAGAGAAAGAACATTTGTTTGAAGAGCAGAAATAAGGACTTCCATCTTGCTGGAGGATGAATCTCAGGTATGTGGATCAGAGTGAGTGAAGTGCTGTCCACATCTTTCCTGGTGAACCAGAAGCTATGTGTTGACGCCCAGGGGGCTGTTACTTACTGGCTACTGGTTCACCAGGAGAGTCCACATCAGCGGTAGGCCAAAAGGGTGGAAGTGGGTGGGCAGAAGATGATATAGGCCAGTGTTTCCCAACCAGGGGTACGTGTACCACTAAGGGTACGCGAGCACACTCCAGGGGGTACTTGGAAAAAATTTATTATTATAACAAATGTATGGAGCAGTCACATCAGGACAGTGAAAGCGATATAGAACATGAATTAGGGGGTACTCATCACACAACTAAGATGCTTAGGGGGTACGCAAGACAAAAAAGGTTGGGAAATACTGATATAGGCTACAAAGTGCTAGCCTGGGCGAATAGCCGACTGTTGACTCCGTCAATCAGACGATGTGCGGAGCCAAAATCTTTGGGTGTAGAGCAGGGCTTTTCAATTGGCGGCCCGCGGGCCAGATTCGGCCCGGATGCGGCCCAGATGCGGCCTGGACGCGGCCCAGGTCCGGTGGCCAGCCGCAACAGTGAAACGCCATTGGGGAGTCTCCAGAACAAATTAACATTTTAAACCCTCGCGGAAACCAGTTAGTTTGTCTCCCTCTCTAACAGTTAGTCTAGTCTCTAATAGTTTTGCAGTCTCAATATGCCAGTTATTGGACTATGCATACAACAACCTGTGTGAAGTTGGCACCCCATATGTTGAAAATCTGATTAAAAGCATTTTGGTTCGATTGTGCATCGTTTGTGCACGATTGTGCAGGCAAAATGAGCGTTTGTGCACAAACCCTCTTTAAGATATTTACATTTTAAGAGGTTGGTGACCTTAGGTCACTCAGCACCCCATTAACCTCCAAATGACTAAAAAATGGTTGGAATCGTTTGTGCACGTTTGTGCAGGCAAAATTAATGTTTGAGCACAAAACGTTTTTATGTTATTTAACTTTTAATTTTTTGAAAGTAGGTCACTCATTACCCCATTAACATCCAAATGACTTGAAAATGGCTGGAATCGTTTGTGCATCGTCAACCCTCCCCCGTCAACCTCCAGACTGATCCTCCATTGAGGCAGTCGGTTCATATGCAAAATATGGGGGAGGTTGACGGGGGAGGTTGACCTGAGTGACCTACTTTTGAAAAATTAAAAGTTAAATAGCATAAAAGCGATTTGTGTACAAACATTAATTTTGCCTGCACAAACGTGCACAAACGAAGCACAAACGATTCCAACCATTTTTTAGTCATTTGGAGGTTAATGGGGAGCTGAGTGACCTAAGGTCACCAACCTCTTAAAATGTAAATATCTTAAAGAGGGTTTGTGCACAAACGCTCATTTTGCCTGCACAATCGTGCACAAACGATGCACAATCGAACCAAAATGCTTTTAATCAGATTTTCAACATATGGGGTGCCAACTTCACACAGGTCCTACAACAAATAGTCTATTTTCAATTAGGCTGCGTCATTGGAAGAGGTGCCGTTGTGCAACACGCAATGTGCAGCACACGCTCGCGTGCCAATGCTGCATTGTGCGAGGTGCCTGCGTTTGAGATGTGTTTGAATTGAAATACGTTGAAAAACAATCTCCCACCTGCAGTAATGAGACTGAGGTAGCAATAATAGGTCTGTGCTTCTTGTGGAAGATTTGCCGACTGAAAAAATGAGCAACTGTATTCATGGAGCGACTTACAGCGGAGATATGAAGTTTGACAACACAGTTCATGCAACACGGAGGCGAGGCGGCATCTAGAAGTTATGTTCTTAAAATAAATGAAATCTACAAAGTCTGACAAAACGACACGGCAGTGCTGATGAACATTGCACACTGTACGTTTGAACTGTGCACGTACCCTCTATGTCCGTATCCACCTGAAAGAAAGAAGTGTGTGACCGTGAAGTAGGCAGGGAGTGCAGACGCATGTGGAGAGGGAGAAGACGTTTAAGTAGCCCATTTTAATGCAGCTGAATTGGAAGGTGTGGATGATAATTGCAGAATTGACTTGTTTTAATGTGAAGTTGCAACGGGCGGTTATCCTCAACGCAGTTAGTCAAAGCCATTAGTTTCGATTTTTGTTCCATTCTGTCTGCGCTATCCGTTTCCTGCAACGGTAGGCGCAGCGACAGGACAGGAGTAAACTACACGTGTCTGTTGTTTTGTAGCCACACAGACTCGGCGACAATGAAAATGAATCATTAAATATTTATGTCACGTGCATTTTTGATCGCACGACCGGCCACCGCGGTAGTTTGGGAGACGTGGATCACCCCTGCAGATTATTGCAGTAAGTGCTGTAGCACTGCAGTTTTGATATTGCATGGACAACAAATATATGTTTTTTTTGTGAATCTCTGTCCTGCTTGTAGGATTGAACATTCAATGTTAAGATTAAAACTAGCTTTTAAAAATCTAGAAAAAGTTATTTTACCACCTATAGCCTAGTAATAATAAAATAATAATACATTTTATTTTGAGCGCCTTTCAAGATACCCAAGGACACTTTACAATCAGAACAAATACATAACAGTAGAGAAAGTATAACAAAGCTTCAGTGAATTAACAATAGGAGAGTAATTAAAAATGCAAAAATAAAATAGAAATAAAAGTAACTTACAATAAAAATAAATGTTTTTAAAATAAGAAAAAAGAAGTAGAATGCATCAGAAAATAAAATAAAAATGAGGGGGGAAAATAATATGTAAACCTGCTGGCCAGATGGTGCAAAGACAACAACCTCCTGCTGAATGTCAACAAGACCAAGGAGATTGTTGTCAACTTCCAAAGGGTCCAAAAACAACTGCCACCACTGACCATCGACGGCGATGCTGTGGAGAGAGTGAGCAGCACCAAGTTCCTTGGAGTGCACATCAGCGACGACCTCTCTTGGACCACCAACACTACATCACTGGCGAAGAAGGCCCATCAGCGTCTCTACTTCCTGCGCAAACTAAAGAAGGCAAGTGCTACACCCTCCATCATGACAACATTCTACAGAGGAACCATAGAGAGCGTCGTGTCCAACTGCATCACAGTGTGGGGAGGAAGCTGCATGGAGAAAAACAGGAAGACACTCCAGCGTGTTGTGAACACAGCGAAGAAGATCATTGGAGTACCACTCCCCTCCCTGCAGGACATTTACACCACACGCCTCACCCGGAAAGCACTGATGATCATCAAAGACACAAGCCACCCTGCACACAAACTGTTCAGCCTCCTGCCCTCTGGAAAGAGGTACAGGCGCCTCCGTTCCCGTACCACCAGGCTGGCGAGCAGCACAATGCACCAAGCGATCAAGATGCTGAACACTCAACCCACTCTCCCTCGACTGTCAGCCTCTAGCCAGCAAGGCCACTGACAACCCCCCCCCCCATCCCCCACCACCATATCTGCGACTGAACATTCCACCTGCACTACTATACTTGTGACTGAACTTTCAACCTGCACTAACTCAAAACATGCACACACACACACACACACACACACACACACACACACACACACACACACACACACACACACACACACACACACACACACACACACACACACACACACACACACACACACAAGCACACTGCACTTTCTGCACTAAACCCAAACATACACACACTGACACACACACACACACACACACACACACACACACAGACACACGAACACACACACAAGACGCACACCGCACCTTCTACCTGCACTAAACACATACACACACATACACACACACACACACACACACACACACACACACACACACACACACACACACACACACTGCTGCTGGTGTACTTGACAGACCTTTTTTAATATTTATTTTCTTCAAAATGCTACTATTACCATGTCAGAACGCTATAAAGGACTTTTTTTTTTTTAGGAAAAGCACAAAAGCACAACAAATACCTCTTAATGTATGTCCTCTACAAGTCTTCTGTTGTCCAGTCTTGCACTTTAAATGTCTGTATGAGCACTGTCTATGTCCATACTGTCTTAAGTCCATGTATAAGTACTGTCTATGTCTATACTGTCTATGTCCTTACCTAGATTAGTCTATGTCTGTATGGGAAAGCAAGAAATGTAATTTCAAATTCTTTGTATGACCAGTGCATGTAAAGAAATTGACAATAAAACCTACTTGACTTGACTTGACTTGACTTGAAATGTTTTAAAAATGTTTTAAAATAAGAAAAAAGAAGTAGAATGCATCAGAAAATAAAATAAAAATGAGGGGGGAAAATAATATGTAAAGTAAAAAAAATGACTGATAATTAAAATAAGTGGAAGTGCCTGTCAGTGAAGTTAAAAAGCAGAAGAGAAAAGGTGTGTCTTTAGCTTAGATTTGAAAGTAGATAGTGTAGAGCATCGACGAACTGACAGTGGAAGAGAATTCCAAAGTTTGGGACCAACAACACTAAATGCCCTGTCGCCCATGGTGCGCAGGTGTGTGGAGGGAACTGTAAGGAGGAGTGAGTCAGTGGATCGTAGTGTGCGGGTGGGATTGTATGGGGTGAGGAGACTTGTGATGTAGGAGGGTGCAAGGTTGTGCTGGGCCTTGTATACGAGGAGGAGAATTTTTAAATGGATACGTGAATGGATAGGAAGCCAGTGTAATTGATAGAGGATAGGGGTAATGTGATGCCAGGGTCTGGTGTGTGTAAGTAATCTAGCTGCTGAGTTTTGAATGTATTGTAGACGGTTAATCAATTTAGTGGGGAGACCAGTGAGTAGGGCATTGCAATAATCTAATCTGGAGGTTACGAAAGCGTGAATGAGGGTCTCAGCAGAGGTAGGGGTGAGAGAGGGGCGGAGTCTGGAGATGGTTTTAAGGTGGAAAAACGCAGTTTTGGTGAGGTGTTTAATATGGGATTCAAAGGAGAGCGAAGAGTCGATGATGACGCCCAGATTTTTTACTTCAGAGGAAGTGGAGGTAAAATAGGGATAGAGAACTGAGAAAGGTTTATCTTTCTAAGTAATGATGGGGTGGCGATGATGATGGCTTCGGTTTTGCTTTGATTAAGTTTAAGAAAATTTTGGGTCATCCAATTACTAATTTCATTGAGGCAGGTTGTTAAAGGGACAGTTTGGTCAATTTCAACATGCAGTTGTAATGCTCACACTACCCTGGACTTGTCAGTGCCTGAGATTTTTTTTTCTTCTTCTTCAGCCGTTTCCGAGATCCTGGTCATTGTAATGGGGGCAGCTCTTTGTTTACATTTCAGAAAAACATTTTTATTTATTCCCAAAAACATCCAAAAGGTTATAAAACATCAGCAGACAACTAGCAAACAGCAGTACCTTTTGAGAAAATATTTGGAGTTGGCCTATGTTTCATTTTTTAAAAATGTAAACAAACGCTGCCCCCATTAGAATTGCTCATATCTCGGAAAGGGCTGAGCCGAAAAATGTGGCATCACCAGGTACTGACAAGTCAAGGGTAGCGTGAGCAATACAACTGCATGTTGAAATTGACCAAACTGTCCCTTTAAGTTAGCAAGGGGGAGTGGATGGGAGGGTTTAGTGTGTATGTAGATTTGGGTGTCATCTGCATAACAATGAAAATTTAGGCCATGTTTTCGGAGAATGTTACCAAGGGGAAGAATATATATGATGAAGAGTAGGGGGCCTAAAACTGAACCTTGTGGAACACCATGTGTGAGGAGTGAATTTGGAGACCGGAAATCACCAATAGAGACAAACTGCTCTCTTCCAGTTAGATAGGACCTGAACCATGAGAGTGCAGTACCATTGATGTCCAGTAGGGTTTCCAGCCTTGTGAGAAGGACGTTGTGGCAGACTGTGTCAAAAGCAGCTGTTAAATCAAGTAGCAGGAGGATACTGAAATGGCCTGAATCCGCAGCTAACAAAAGGTCGTTTACGGCCTTGACTAGTGCAGTTTCAGTGCTATGCTTAGCCCTAAACCCAGACTGCAGTTCCTCCCATAGGCTAAATGATGTCATGTGTTTTTGAAGCTGTAAGGCCACAGTACGCTCTAGCAGCTTGGAGATGAAGGGAAGGTTTGAGATGGGACGATAGTTTTTAAAATCATCCGCTGCAGCTCCAGCTTTTTTGAGGATAGGCGTGATGGCTGCAATCTTTAGGGAGTTTGGAACTATGCCTGTCAGGAGAGAAGTGTTAAAGGGACACTGTGTGAGATTTTTCGTTGGTTATTTCCAGAATTCATGCTGCCCACTCACTAATGTTACCTTTTTCATGAATACTTACCACCAGCATCAAATTCTAAGTATTCATTATGACTGGAAAAATTGCACTTTTCATACATGAAAAGCGGTATCTTCTCCATGGTCCGACATTTTGAATTTCCAAAAATAGCGATTTTTAGCTGCAAAAATGACTGTATATGGACCATACTAGAAAATATTTGTTTATTACTTAGTAAACTTTCATGTAAAGATCAAATTTGGCAATATGCAGCCCAGTTTCAATGAGCAGCATAGTTGCAGTACCTTTTTGACCATTTCCTGCACAGTGTCCCTTTAATCATGTTAGTAAGGAGGGGACTGAGAACTGGTAGAGAGGCCTTGACAAGAGAGGAGGGCATAGGGTCAAGGAGACAGGTGGTAGGCCTGGCCTTCGTGGCAAGATCACAGACAGTTTCAATATTAACGGGAGAGAAAGAGGAAAATAGTTGTGGAGGTGGCTGAAGACAAGGGCTGTCATTTAGAGTGGGGGAGGGGAGAGACTGTAGTTGAATGTAAATGGTGTTAATTTTGTTATTAAAATAATTCAAGAACTCACAGCAGAGATCAGTTGAAGGGGTAAGTGGGAAGGGTTGAGGTGGTTTGAGAATATTGCTAACAGTGGAGAAGAGTGCTCTGGGATTGCCCTGGCCTGTACTGATAATAGAGCTGTAATACGAGGACTTGGCCTTGTTTAGGGCTTCCTTTAGCCTAGCGAGCCAGACCCGTACAGCAAAAAGCTGTACCAGGGTCTAGGAGGGCTGGGCAGCAGTGTGGGCGGGATAAACGGTTGCTTCAGCACTCAACGCCACGCAATTGGATGGCAAACAACCAATCCCCACACACTTCTGTGTAACGTCACAGCTGTCTTGTGAAGCGGCAACTTCAAGCCGTCGTAGCAGTGAATGCGTGTGATCACCACAGCCACAAACAAGTTTCCTAATAAATCGTGTTTTCACTTACATAGTTCAAAAATGCCTCGTTTTCAACCACACGGCCCTTCTTGATCATCCAGTGAAATGTTGAGCAATGTGGGGCTTGTTAAATGGTTATATTTATGATTGTTGTCAACATGGCATGTTCGGTGTTAGCTAGCTAGCTGTATACCCATAACTAATACACAGCTGAATATTAGCTCTGTGTAATTGACGACAGATTGGCTAGCCGCTAGCTCGGTAGACTCTAGGTGTCATTCCCATCTATTTAGTAAGCGACTCACAGACTTTCAAAGCTCCCAAATGTCTCGTTTTTAATGACATGGATCTTATTAGAATTTGGGGCAGGCATATAATACAAGGCTGGATACCTAGCTCTGTGTTATTGGCGACAGGTTAGCTAGCCAGCGAGGGCCCCTTTGTAGGTGGAGCGGCAAATTCGAGCCGTCGTAGCAGTGAATGCATGTGATGACCACAGCCACAAACAAGTGTCCTAATAAATCGTGTTTTCACTTATACAGTTCAAAAATGCCTCGTTTTCAACCACATGGCCCTCCTTGATCAACCAGCGAAATGTTGAGCCATTTGGGGCTTGTTAAATGGTTATATTAAGACTGGATACCTAGCTCTGTGTTATTGACGACAGGTTAGCTAGCCGCTTGGTAGACTGCCATTCCCATCTATTTAGTAAGCTACTCAAAGACTTTCAAAGCTCCCACATGTCTCGTTTTTAATGGCATGTGTCTTATTAGAAATTGGGGCAGCAATTTCATTCTACACCTACAGTAGTGGTCTGATAATAGCGTGTGACTTGGTCCTGTAAAATGCTCAACTTAGCTTACCGAGCTAGTTTAAAACATCGAATGATCAAATGGTATTGTGTTGTGATCTATTTGTGTCCGATAAGTTCATGGTGTATTATTACATCAATCCATGTCAGACACGAAATGTATTATCATCCAGGCTTTTTAAATTAAGTGCACTTTCGTGCTATACGTAGCACGGACGGACACCATGCTTCTTCTTAGAAAGTTTCCTGTTTACTAAGTAGCCCGGCCCCCCTCGCGATTTGATTGGCCCTGTCATCGGATAACTTTCAGCCTCGCAAAACGACCGGGGTCCGCTAGACTGCCCCCGGGAGCAGATTCAATTTGCGGTCGCTAGGGGCGTCTAGATTTCTAGGCTAGGCTTCCTTGTATGCCAGGACATGGTCCTTATAAGCAAGCGCATGAACAGTAAGCTCAGTCTTTTTACTGAGGCGCTCAAGCCTACGGCCAGCTGCCTTCATTTCCCTAAGCTCAAGTGACCGGCGGCGGCCGCTGACATGTGCGGCCCACCTTCACCTCCACCTCTTGGTTTCAAAATGTGGCCCTCTTGAAAAACTAATTGAATAGCCCTGGAGTAGAGGATGGCGTCGCGAGGCTAACAAAGTGCATCAATCATTATGCAAAGGAAAGCAAAAGCCCACCAGGGAAACTCCAATTCCCGGCGCTGTCATTGTGACAAAGCACTCCACAGCACACAAGTACACACTGCACACAACATAATTGCATTTATGCCTCGCTTGTGCAAGGGGGCAGCCCCCAATGGTGCCCAAGGGATCAGTGCAGCAGGATGAATCGCCACCCAGGGAGAGGATTTCAGTGGGAGGTCTCCGTATCCACTACTGGTCAGGTCCACTGGAGGCAGGGCTGGATTAAGATGATCTGGAGCCCTTAGGCTACAGGTTGCTGTGGGCCCCCTGGAAGGCCAATTTTGTGACAAATGTAGATGGACTGTCATAATTACAAATTGGAATTAAGGATACTGTGTGTATCAACTATAATCAACATGACCAGAGGGGATTCCAGTGTAAATGGGGGCCACCCAAGCAAAAACCCAAAAGAATGAACATTCAAAACAAATTGCTGCTATTATAGTTTGAAGTTGACCCGTTTTTGTGCTGGGGGCCCCAAGCGACTGCCGCACTCCGACACCGGGACATTGTGGGACATGTTCAGGAAGGTAGGAGTGGTCTTGGCCTTGGAACTAGCAGAC
Organism: Engraulis encrasicolus; assembly: GCF_034702125.1. Taxonomy (NCBI): domain Eukaryota; kingdom Metazoa; phylum Chordata; class Actinopteri; order Clupeiformes; family Engraulidae; genus Engraulis; species Engraulis encrasicolus. The sequence continues at coordinate 7,662,261 of NC_085864.1, read as the reverse complement.
CAACTTGGAGCAAGGCCAATCCAGCTCAGAAGCGCAAGCTGGTGGTCCAAGAGGTACGGTGGGAAGAGGAAACAGCAAGGCGCACAAGCCGTGGCACAGGCGAAACAGGGGCAGTGGATGGCGTGGGAAGGAGTTGAGAGAAGAAAGCTCTCTTGGAAAGACCTATGGGAGATGGAGGCATTCAGGGCAAGCTTTACCATCAGAGCTGCGTTTGACATCTTAGGCACCTAAGTCACGCCCTATACTTCCTGGTTCATGGGGCAGGGTGAGTCAAAAAAATAATTACTGGGCTTGAAATGAGTGGTTTTGCGAGACCAATCCATACCTTAGACCTCCACCAATGCACCACAAATCCACCACGACTCGCCTCGTTCACTTCCATTCAATTTTTTGCAACTTATTGCCCCATGAACCAGGAAGTAGAGGGCATGACTTAGGTGCCCCATGGTATGGTGGTGACCCCACATGCTCCTTGTGCCCAAGCCCAGCAACACTAAAGCACATCTTAGTGGGATGCAAGACCAGCCAAGGGCGCTACACAGTGGCAACACAACCAGGTGCTCAGAAGTCTTGCAGCAGTGCTGGAATGCCAGCGGATGAGTGCAAATGCGCTCCCCCCCTCCATACCATCGGCAGCCAACACTTTTTGTCCGGGAGGGTCAAGCCAGCTTCCCCATCACCAGCAGGGCTGACATTGGGAAGCTGAGCAGAGCACAGGACTGGAAATGCTGGCAGACTTGGACAAAAAGCCTTGTTTTCCGCCATAAATCGCATCCACCAACCTGCATCCTGACCTTGTTCTGTGGTCTTCCTCACTCAAGCTGGTGTACATCATTGAACTCATGGTACCCTGGAGGGTGCCGTAGAGGATGCCTTTGAGCGGAAGAAGCTGAGATACACTGATCTTGCAGCAGACGCCCAACAACAAGGATGGAACGTGAAGATACGCCCGGCGGAAGTAGGCTGCAGGGGATTCATAGCCACCTCAACATCTAGGCTACTCAGGGAGATGGGGGTGCGAGGGAAGGCGTACAGGCAGGCCATCAAGGACCTCGCCAGGGCCGCTGAAAAGGGGAGCCAGTGGCTGTGGGCCAGAAGTAAGGACCTGGCCTGGGGCTCCAACCAGAGCCATCTAATAACAGAGTTACGCCACTCCCATAGACCTCTATGGACCAATCTTTCCACAGCAATGGCGGCTCTCATGGAGCCTCACAGAGCGTTAACATGGAAATCCCCATTGACTTTAGTTCTATTAGAAGTTACTTAGTTCTAGGAGGTGGCCGTAGAACACAGAAAATGTGGTAAAGGTAATGTAATTTGTTTGTACTTAATCTTTGTTTGGTATGTGATGGTTCTGTGTTAGTTTCCAACGAACAGAAGTTTACTGTTAAGAAACATTTTAATCCACGCGAATCACATCACCAACCGACTTCCTGGTCCCCGGTTTGCGCAACTCTGTTATTAGATGGCTCTGGCTCCAACCAAGTGAATGATGGTTGATGGGAGTGAACCTGGGACGCTGGGATTCACTGCTGAACCCTCTTGAGGTGTCGTGGACCCATCAGCGAAACACCCAAGATGGAGGGAGCCCACTTGATAACCCAAGGGATTCCATCATTCACTTGATCGCCACAGTGCCTCGTCGGTGCCTAAGGTATCTATTGGGATAACATCATCTTGTCCTACTCAACAGATCGGATCAACTGGTTAACCAGTGACTGCTGTGAATGTGCAGCTGGCAACAAGGGGAAGACCTTGCAACAGCATGGACAGACAGCTGACAGGAGGGAGTACCCATGGAGGCGGGACCCAGCACGAGTGGTGTATGGGTCCCACCCAAACTTGGCTACGAAGAGTTATAAGAGTAAAACACCCCCAGAGCCTGCAAGAGTGGGGGCGGAAGATGGCTCACTGACTGACAACCCGGTAACGAACACAGGAACGGAACAGGCTACGAGAATGATGATTACCATACATGAGGCTCCGATAGATACAGCAGGACGCAAACTTCAGAACTGCGTATGTGGCTAATACACTGGATTTATTTAAAGATGGCCTCTCAACGTCATTTGATTAATATTGCTGTGTTCCCCATTGTTATTGAATGTGTTACGCGTTGGTCCTGTTTTAAAAAATGTTCTGGTTGCTTTGTTTCAAGCTGTTTTTGCAAGCCAGCAAGGTGGCTTGTGGAGAAACGAGAGGGTATTCCGTGTTTCTCGTGGAAATGCGTCTCTGATTGGCTCACTCTTCCTGCTCTCGTGGAAATGCGTCTCTGATTGGCTCAGTCCTTCTGTTCTTGGAGAGAATGTAATGGGAAACAGAGTCGCCACTTCCCCGGGTGGTACTGCACTATAGGGGCGCCAACGGAGGCGTGCATGCTCCATTCAGGGCTGTGCTCTTTCGACAGCGACCCCTAGGCGAGCTGCAGGCACGGAGCAACCAGAGTGGGCTTGCTATATGGATGAGGCTTTGTGCTGTGTGTGTACCTGAGAGTAGCAACCAGCTGATAGCTAAGCTAAGCTAGATTTCGGGCCACCAGACGTTGCTTGTATTGAAAACAAGCAGAAAAAAATTACTCGACATGTTTTTAGAAAAATGGGTCGACATAAACCTTTGTGGGCAACGCCTTCTTTCGACGTGATGAAACACAGAAAGGCTTTTGTGATTCGCTCGTTTCTCTGCATTATTTATGTCAATTGGGAAACACCGGGAAACACAGCCAGGCGAGGTGACGCACCGCTATGAGAGCCTTGCAAGCACTGGCGATTCTAGGGGGGGGCAGGGGGTGGCCAGGGCCACCCCTGGGACGCTATTGTCCACCCTACTGGCCACCCTTGATTCGACAAGTAATTAATAAAAAAATATATTTTTAAAAATAAATAAATAAATATACAATAATAACAACAGTATAAGACCAATAATAGGTAGGCCTAATTATCAGGTAATCATTCAAGTTCGTAAACCCAACAACAAACAAGAGAAAACTGTCAATCCATGGTGATCGCTGGCTGACAGATCTAGGGTCAGTTTTACACTTTAACTAACACGACAGTCGTTGGACTGATGCTGCACAAGGCTGATTTCTGATCAGTAGGCTTACACGAGATGACCACTGCGTGTCGCCTGCTGTCCCTTATTTATCGTGAAAGATCTGGCAACCCCGCACCAGCGATGCTGAGCAGTGTTGCCAAGTCCGCTTATTATACGCGACTTTGGGCTTCTTTTTTTGAGCAGTCGCTTTTAATTTTGTAAAGTCGCGGATTGCGGTTTTTTGGGCTTGTTCTTTTCAGGGTTGGGCTTGCTGTTTTCTCCTGCTCTGGTGGTGATTTGAATGTGTTTCTCAATGGCAACTCGTTTTTTCTCACTCATCCTTACAAGTGACCCTGCTACAATATTGTTAACTCCCACTTTCTGTGGTCACTTGTGGGGATTTTAGCAGCCACGCAGATCCCCGTAAAGAGCAAGGTCTTCCCTGACCAGGCACGCGACTGACAACCCACCCTTTCTGTCGCTTCTTTTGGGCTTGTTTTCACGACGCCCCTCAGTCGCTTCTTTTGGGCTTGTTTTTAGGGCGTCAGCCGCTTATTTGTCGTAGAAAATCTGGCAACACTGACGCTGAGGAGCACTGTGTCACCTGCAGTTCCTTCACGAGAGACCGCATCCACTAACTGCCTGGACAGTCTAATTTGGACAACAAGGTTGTTGTGTTTACAGTATTACTTATTATGCTTGGGTGCATGTACTCCACCACCAGTAGGTGGCACTGCAGAGGTGTAATCATTCCATGGTATATATTGATACTGCGCTACTTCACATGGTTCAGTGTGCCCGTGACAGTTCCATTAAAAGGATGAACTTGACATACGGTCTCCTCATCATTTGAAGTCTCTACAATTCCTCCTGTGAGCAACACCACAAATTGGCGACGAGGATGAGCACATTGGTACCGAGTCCACCACTTTTCCTTCCACAAGTGGGTGAGCCACCGATTACGTTTGCTACATGGAGGAAAATCTTCGATAATTATATGCTAGCAATTCATGCTACTGGAAACACATGGCCAGACGTACGAAAGCGTGCAGTACTGCTACAATGCCTAGGTCCGGAGGGACAACGCATTTTCTACGACTTACCAGATCAAGGTACGACTTTTGATCAAGCCATGGCTGCTCTAGAAAAGCATTTCGTACCGAAAGTGAATGTGATTGCATGGAGGCACAAGTTCAGACATCGGTTGCAACGAGCTGATGAAACTGCTAGCCAGTATGTAGCTGCTTTGAGATCCCTAGCTTCACAATGCCAATTCGGAGCTATGGAAGGGGAAATGATTCGTGATCAGCTAATCTCTTGTGCTTACCTGAGTGCCGTAAAAGACAAATTACTGATGGAGGATGATCTGAATTTAGACAAGGCACAGACACTTGCGTGCCAAATTGAAGAAGCCGTTAAAAATTCAACGCTATTGTCTTCAGCTAAAAACCCGCCAACGGCATCCGTGCAAGCTATCAGGGCTACGAGTGCACAGTTTCGAGGGAAAAAGGGAGCGCGCCCAGCTAAACCCTCAGCTACAGACCGCCATTCTGCGAGTTCCGATCGCAAGTGTTACAGATGCGGGTCCAACAAACACGTAGCGAATGACAAGAATTGTCCAGCGGTGTCCGTGAAATGCAATAAATGCGGCAAAAAGGGACATTTTGCTAAAGTATGCAAATCCTCAGTGAGTGAAGTGAGAGAAGTTACGGTGCCTGAGCTCGAGGTGCTGTGCGTGGATGATAAGCCCGCGGCTGCGGCAGAAGAAAAGCTAACATGTGCGGTGAATGTCGAAGCACCACAGGGAAACTCTCACTCCCTGAAACTCATTGTTGACACTGGCGCTTCTGTGTCTATCCTGCCTGAGTCAATGTACAAAAGCTACTTTGCAGATTGCTCACTCTGTGAACCAAAAATCAGATTAGTCACTTATGCAAAAGGTGAATTGAATGTACTTGGCTGCTTACCTGCTACAGTTTACATTGCAGATGACAACAAAGTCTCCACTCACTTCTACATCGTGAAAGCTGGATCGCCACTGATGGGGCTTGACCTGATCAAAGTACTCAATGTGAACATCATGGGAGGCAAGGTGAACACTGCTAGGCAGCATGCTCAAAATGTCACTGTGAATAACATTGATTCTACTTCACCCCAGCAGCTCGGTTGTGTGAAAGGTTTCATTCACAAGGTCCAGGTGAACAGCACGGTGCAGCCAGTTCGTCAGAAGCTGAGACGGCTGCCGCTGAGCATACGAGAGGAGGTGTCGGAGGAGCTGAATCGCTTACTTCAGGCCGGCATCATCGAGCGTGTGGATGCATCTGAATGGGTGAGTCCTCTTGTGGTTGCACGAAAGCGCTCAGGTGGAATACGGCTCTGCGTTGACCTCCGTGAGCCCAACAAAAGTGTGATCATGGACTGTTACCCGCTTCCTCATATGGAGGATTTATTCTCATCACTAGCAGGCGCCACACACTACAGTCAGATTGACTTGAGCTCAGCTTACCATCAGTTACCATTGCACACTGAGAGTCGCAACCTCACTGCCTTCATTACACACGATGGCCTATACCGATTCACACGAGTTCCATTCGGACTAGCGTCCGCTCCATCTGCATTCCAGAAAATGATGCAAACAATTCTAAAAGGCCTGCCTGGAGTTCAGAACTATTTAGATGATATAATAGTCAGTGGAGAGTCCAAAGAGCAACATGATGAGCACTTGCAGGCAGTCCTGCAGCGCCTGAAAGATGCAAACCTTCAGATTAACTACGACAAAAGCTCATTTGGCCAGACAAGCATTCCCTTTCTGGGACACGTAATTTCCAAAGAGGGCCTACGCCCAAGTGCAGAGCATCTTACTGCCATTGCTGATGCACCTGCCCCAAAAGACATGCCTGCCCTGCGTTCCTTCCTGGGGCTAACATCATGGTTCAGCAAATTCCTGCCAAACTATGCAACACTAGTCGAGCCACTGCGTCAGCTGCTCAGATCAAGTCCACAGTCTGAGCTACAGTGGGACAGTGACGCAGAGAAAAGTTTCACCAAGCTGAAAGCGATGCTGTTAGAGAGCCCTGTCCTGGCTGTCTTTGACCCGAAGCTACCTACCTTCATTACCACAGACGCCTCTGATTATGGCCTGGGGGGCGTACTGACTCAGCTACACTCTGGCAACCAAGAACGCATAGTGGCCTTCGCCTCACGCACACTATCTGCAGCCGAGAGGAAGTATTCCACTACAGAAAAGGAAGCCCTCGCCTGCGTGTGGGCTGTGGAAAGATGGCGCACGTATGTGTGGGGACACAGATTCACTCTTCGAACAGATCACCAAGCGCTGACCACTCTCCTCAACACCAAAGGCATGAACAGAGCCGGCATGAGGATCGCAAGATGGTCTGCTAAGCTGATGTGCTACCAGTACGACATGCAGTATAAGCCAGGGAGCGAAAACGTCATGGCGGACTGCCTGTCCCGTCTTCCCCTCACTGATTCCAACACTGCTGCGGAAGCTGACGGAGACCTGAGCACAGAGATAGCTGAGATCACAATTCACAATGCACTGCCGCTTGCAGACTTCAAAGCTGAATGTGAAAATTGCCCCATACTTACACAGCTGCGGCAAGTGATTCACTCAGGGTGGCCCAAGGTGAAGAAAGCTCTCCCTGCTGAACTACAGCCATTCTTCCTAGTGCGACATGAACTTGCAGTTGAGGCTCCGCTGATCGTACGAGGTACACGCCTGCTGGTTCCCAAGGCTCTTCAGGAGAGAATCGTGCATCTGGCGCACGAAGGCCATCAAGGCGTGGTCCGCACAAAGCAACGCCTCAGAGAGCTCTACTGGTGGCCACACATGGACGATCTTGTCCATCAAGTCCTGCTGTCCTGCTCGATCTGCCAGTCATGTGACAAAACCGCCAGAGCTGCTCCAGCCCCATTACAGCCTGTTGACCTTCCTGGCGGCCCTTTCCAGCATGTGGCAATTGACATTGTAGGCCCATTCGAGCGTGCGGCCTATGACTGCAGATTCGCCATTACTTTCATCGATTACTTCAGCAAGTGGCCGGAGGTAGCCTTCACCTCAAATGCAACTACTGCAACAGTGCTGAAATTCCTGTCCAACGTGTTCGCACGTGAAGGCAACCCCCTCGAAATTACCAGCGACAATGGGCCCCAATTCACGTCCTCTGCTTTTGCTGACTTCCTAAAGGAAAGAGGCATTAAACACATCAGAACGAGCGTATACCACCCACAGTCAAACGGGTGCGTGGAACGCTTCAACCGTGTCTTAAAAGACTGTATCCAGGCAGCAGAGGTAGCCCAGCGTCCATGGAAGCCTGCAGTGACGGAGATGCTGCAGAACTACAGAGCTACTGATCATGCAACCACCGGCGAAAGTCCTTTCCAGCTGCTGAGAGGACGACCGATGAGGACAAAGCTCCACGTCCTACCGCCGACAGAGAGCAGAGAGTACGACGGCGTCAGAGCTACAGTCATCCGCCGACAGAAAAGGAGCAAGCTGTACGTCGACTCCAAGAGAGGCGCAAAAGTCCCCAAGTTTTCCCTTGGTGACAAAGTGCGCATCCGCAAGCCTTTCCATGTGGGAAAGGGAGAGAGACGGTACACCAAACCCCTCACAGTGCTTAGGCGTACCGGCCCGAGCACCTTCGTCTTGAGTGATGGGAAGAGGTGGAATGCTGCGCGCCTGTCTCTCCACAGGGAGACACCTCGGCGTGACGAGAGCAACGACCGTGCCACTCCAGCAGAGACATCTCCTAGACCTGCGGCACGGCACAGAGAAAGTCACTCACCTTCATGGATGAAGGATTACGTGATGAAGTGACAAATGAAATAAACAGGGTGCACGCCGAACGCTGCCCTATGAAAAAAAAAAAAAAAGAAACATACAGGGTGTACGCCGAACGCTGCCCTATGAAAAAAAAAGACAATGAAAAGAAGAAGAATTTAATACTGTTCAATGTGTTGATTTTGACAATGAAAAAAAAAAAAAACATTTGAATGTTTTCAGTATGAGTTTAATCTGCCTTATTTCAATGATACACTTCTGATGCACTGATATAATGATTACCTGAGTTATTGATGATAATACTTACCTGAGTTATTTCTGATGCACTGATACTTGAAGAATCTTAAGTTTACAATTTGGTGCTTTGCAGTTAACACTAATGTTGCCGTTTACAGGTTGGCACTTCTAATCTTGTGTTTCTACAGGTTACTTATGGTTAAAGAATGAATGGATCATTATATGCACAAATGTGGTTCAGTGAAATCTAATCTCAGTTTCATATGGGTAAAGTAATCTTATGAGAAACAGGGGAGATGTTGTGTTTACAGTATTACTTATTATGCTTGGGTGCATGTACTCCACCACCAGTAGGTGGCACTGCAGAGGTGTAATCATTCCATGGTATATATTGATACTGCGCTACTTCACATTGTTCAGTGTGCCCGTGACAGTTCCATTAAAAGGATGAACTTGACATACGGTCTCCTCATCATTTGAAGTAACTACAATTCCTCCTGTGAGCAACACCACAAAGGTATGGCAATTTAATGATTTGTTGGTTGTCTGAATGTGTTGGACCTAATTTTGAAAACTTTATGCAAGTATTAGCAGCCAGGAAGAGCCAAAATACGAGATAGCTACACGAAACAACAACATGACTAAATGAGAGCAAGTTAGTGTTGTGGCAGCTGCAAACCAAGTTAGTAGCACAGCACAATCCTAACGTGCACGTCAGTTTATTTTTTGTTGATAGATAACAGGATAGTTAATATGAAACCGTTTGGATAGGGACATGGCATGGATAGCATTGGCCCATTGGCCACACATTGGAAAGGGTAGTCGGTTGTTATCTACAGTCAGGATCGGTAGGCAGACGTCAGTACCTAGCTCGAAACCTAGCATGTGAAATGAACTAATGCTAAGCTGGACTATGATTGTTGTGATGCCTTCTCTCAGTGAGAAGCTTCTCCTTTGCTTCTTCGATTGTCTTGACTTTTCTTGGAGTTTAAATCAAACTTAAATAAAGTCGGAGTAAGTCATAGTAAAGAGCACCTCTGCCTCTTTAGAGTAAGCAAGTTCACATCAGTCACAGATGTGTTGCCTAAACCCACAGCGCTAGTCCACTTCAGAGTATGACTCCTCCCCAATAGCTAAATTTGCGGTACATATTTGACCTCAAATGTGTCAATATATCGTAATCCTTTTGTTCAAACGTAGCGAAAATAAATCGTCACGCACACAAAATCATGGTACAGATGAGTTTGTTCACCAACGAAATTCACGTCATGTAATTTCTTTGCTAAAACCCTGCAGCCACGGCTTTAGAATCAGCCACTGCTCACAGCTGTAATTGCCTTGCAGGCCGACGGCGCCTCAGACTTGAAATTCACGTCATGTAATTTCTTTGTTAAAACCATATGCCACTGCTTTGACATCTGACACTGTCAACATCAATAATATAGGGTTTTTTTGTATTCTGACATTGTTGAATGAAGTCAAAGTTTATACTCTAAGGGGAACCACAACCACGAACACAAAACTCATGAACACAACATGTGTACTCTGCCAATTCGACAATAATCCCTCTGATATTGTAGCCAGTTACTATGCTTAGAAGTGAGTTGATTGAATGATTAATTGGTTGCATTGATTTGATTACATTTCCTCCAGTGAGTGACATTAAGATGAAGAGAAGAAACGATATTGAGAGCTTCTTTATCAAGAAAAAAAAAGAGTCAGAGTCAGCTACAGCCAGTACCAGCACCAGTGCAGATGCCCACACAAGCCAGCAGCCTAGGGATAGTGTTGATGAGCAGTCCACTACCCCAATACAAGATGGTAGGTTGTGCATGGAAAGTTTGAATTAGTTACATGTAGCCCTTTCATGCACACCGTTCAACCAGTGGAACACTGTTATTGTCATCAAAAAGGTTCTGTCATAGTGCCACACTACATAACACAGGGTCTTTAGTAATACACTATGGTAACTCTGGTAACGACAAAGGTATAACGCCATGCAGGGTTTAACAGCTGACAAATGTTGAGACAGAAGATGATGAACTAAATATTTGTATTATATGTATATGTGCATGGACCTGTCTGTCTGTCTGTCTGTCTGTCTGTCATTTTAAACTATCCTTGTATTACCACAGTTGACCAGCCACATTTGGAGGAGGAGGAGACGGACTGTGAATCTGTGTTGTCTGGATCTCCACCTACTGAGCATGGTATGTCAGGTTCAGATGTCATTCATGAAGTTGGTGTCTACTCTCTCATACTTCAGTTATTTAAAAATGGCCAATTATGCATATTTATATGTGAATGCATAGCATTTAACCAGATTACACTGCACTTTCAATTAAAAGCCTGGCACATTAAAAGAACTTAATGAGGATATGTGTGTGCATTTATCTTTAATTTCTGTGAATACGTACATAGAAAACAAAGACCTAAACATAGAACATTTCAATACTATATATATATATATTTTTTTTTATACTACTACAAAATATTGTATTTGAAGTTCACTGGTGCTTTTCTTTAAAATGCAGGAAATAGCATAGAATAAATGCAACATTTTCTGTGTGGGAGGACCCCCGTATGTGTATATAATTCCATGATTCCATGGCCACCTCAGACTATATTTGTGTGTCATCTTGGCCACCCTAGTAAAAATGTCCTGGATACGCCCCTGCTTGCAAGTGAGTTTAACTTGGGGTGACCGTCCGATCTTCAAAAGGAGTGAGTAAAACTGTGTTTTATCGGAAGTTGGCCTTTAATTTCTTCATTCATTCATCTTTAGAACAGCCAACAACTGCTCACCAGTTACCCCTACACTCTGTTGCTCTTTTATTTGAGGTGGCTATTTGTGGTAGGCTACCAATATGTGAATAAAGGTGATGTCATGCAGGATCTCATAATGCACAGTTAATTGTGGGATTGCTGCTCTGAAAGGGTTAATTATTACCCCATATTGGGTTTGTTTCAATGACGGCAGTGTTAAGACAGTCCAATGTAAATATTTTTTCAGATAATATAAGCAATTTGGTACATTTTGTAACATCATTCACAGTAATATTAGGTGTCTGTTATTTTTTGTCATAATTTGCATTTATAGGACAATAAAGGCTCAATATCTGGAAATGCTCAAGGGATATCACCGGGCACCCTCTGAAATCTTGAAGACCTACAGTACCAACAATATATAAGATAAAGCAAAAAAATAAACTTTATCAAAAAATTCTGGGTCCAACCCCACGGCTCCCGGACTATTTTCTTTTGCCCTTGTTTTACTGTGAGATTCAAAGATCTCTCTGAATAAGTGCTGAAATCTTGATGTTCAGTTAGGTGGTATTTTCACGAGATGGTTTTCAGTAGGTGTAGGCCTACTTAAAAGGTATCTGGTGAGTAGTCTATATCTTTTTCTTATATCTCTCTGGTTTTCTGTGTCCGCTCTGTGGGTCTTTGACTGAACTAGTATTACTTGACTGAATCAAAACTTTAGCGTACCATTGTTTTAGGTGAGATGGTTACATTAATATTGACACTGTTCATATCATACCTGTATCCAAGATAACTTCCATTGCCTCTTTTGGCTCATTTAACTATTAATTTCTCTGTTGTTGTTTGGGAAGAGTTTGGTTCCCAGTTCATTGATGTTTGTTCAACAAAGAGTTTGAACAAGAGTTTGGTTCGGTCTTCATTGATGTTTGTCCTTGAATCTTAATCATTTTCTTTCAGAATGCAGAGATCTAATAATAACATGTAGAGGTCACGATAATGTATTCATATAATGTTACGATTTGGCTACCAACAGGAGCTGTGAGTAGAATCGAATTGGACGTGGTCTGAGAGTTAGAATACATTTCAATGTGTTCTGTGTGACACCATCATTGCTATTGTCATTCAATTACTTGTTAATTGTGCTTGATTAATTTGTTTTGATTAACATCTGGTTATATGATGCAACTTGATTGAAAAATGTGTGTGATGGCCTAGAAATAGCATAAAAGCAAAACTGTGCATATGGAAAAAACGAATAGAAGCTGACTTGACTTGACTTGACTATAGTGCAATCAATTGCAAAATTCCATGAACATCTTTCATTATTCTATACAGTTACACTGGTATCATTTTTAATGTATTCCGCTATGTTTATCCCTGAATTTGCTAACTACTCATTTTCACACACCAGTCGGCTAAAGAAAAGAGGAGGTGGAACAGGGATCCTTATCAACAAGCATTGGAGCTATGCCCCCCTGCTGCCTGCCAACAACTACAGCTGCCTGGAATACCATGCCATCAAAGTCACAGCCCCAATCAAGGTGTCTGTACTTGTGATCTACCGTCCTCCAGGAACACTGGGCGACTTTATTGACGAATTGGATATGCTGATCTCCTCCATCACGGACCTAGGCGGCCCCCTACTTGTCCTCGGCGACTTCAACATACACCTAGAGAAGCCATACGCCACAGACTTCAAGGCCCTGATGAACTCATTTGACATTCAACTAGCCAGCTGCCTCCCGACACACAAGAGTGGTAACCAGCTCGACCTGATCATGACTAAGGACTGCCAAGCAGACAACATCAAGGTAACCCCAATGCATGTTTCAGACCATTTTTTCCTCCATTTCACCACCTCCCTACCCAACCCTACACACACCCCCCCTCCCTTGGTCACATATAGGCGGAATCTACGCAACCTGTCACGCACCACCTTCGCATCAGTGGTGGCAGATGCCTTGCCCTCAGCAAGCGTTCTCTCCTCACTCGATGTTGACACTGCTACGGATTCGCTCAGCTCCACACTGACCTCTTGCCTCGACAACCTGTGCCCACTAGTCACTAAACCTGCAAGACCTTCACAACCGCGACCATGGCTGACAGAGACCATCTGGGCTCTACGTACCACCCTCAGAGCAGCGGAGAGGAAATGGCGCAAAACCCGCAACCCATCTGACCTCGAAAAACTTAAATCTCTACTAGCCTCCTTCTCCGCCTCTGTAACAGCTGCCAAGACGACCTACTACAACGACAAGATCAGCAACACTACAGACCCACGTAAGTTGTTTTCTACATTCAAGTCACTGCTCAACCCTCCCCCCCCACCTGCGCCCACAGACCTGAAACCAGACAACTTTGCCACCTTCTTCACGGAAAAGACGGCAAATATTAGCAAGCAATTCTGTGAGCCGACCTCCCACCCAGAAGACACCCCCGTGGGAAACACGCCGACTCCTGCAACACTTAAAGAATTCACTCTGCTCTCTGAAGAAGACGTTTCCAAACTCATCACAAGAAGCCGTCCCACTACCTGCCTACTAGACCCAGTGCCCACGAACCTTCTTCAAGACATTGCCCAAACAGTGGTCCCAGCAATCACATCCATCATGAACTCCTCACTCTCCTCCGGAACGGTCCCCTCCGCCTTCAAACAAGCAAGGGTGACACCACTACTGAAGAAGCCAACACTGAACCCTGCTCATGTCGAAAACTACAGACCTGTCTCACTGCTTCCCTTCCTATCCAAGACGCTAGAAAGGGCAGTTGCAAAGCAGGTCACCAACTTCCTAAACCAGAACGGATTACTGGACCCAAAACAATCTGGTTTCAGAAGCGGACATTCAACTGAAACTGCGTTACTCTCAGTGACTGAAGCTCTAAGGACTGCAAGAACGGAAGGACTATCCTCGGTCCTCATCCTACTAGACCTGTCTGCAGCCTTTGACACAGTCAACCACAAGATCCTCCTGAGGATACTCACAGCCATGGGAATCACAGGCGTTGTCCATTCATGGTTCAACTCCTACCTCTCTGGACGCACCTTCAGTGTGTCATGGCAAGGGAAACTGTCTACGACTCACACCCTCTCCACAGGCGTACCCCAAGGATCAGTGCTGGGACCCCTTCTGTTTGCAATATACACCTCCTCTCTGGGACGTGTCATTCAAACACATGGGTTCTCCTACCACTGCTATGCTGATGACACCCAGATGTACCTGTCGTTACGTCCAGATGACACCACGGTTTCGGAACGCATCGCTGCCTGCCTCACCGATTTGTCAACATGGATGAAGGACCACCACCTACAGCTGAACCTGGCCAAGACAGAGCTCCTGGTGATCCCAGCTAAAGAGTCGCTCAGTCACAACATCAACCTCAAGATAGGCTCCACCATCGTGACCCCAAACAAAGCCGCCAAAAACCTTGGCGTCATGATTGATGATGAGCTGTCATGCTCCAACTACATCAACTCAGTTACCCGGACCTGTCGATTCCAGATGTCCAACGTACGGAATATCAGACCTGTGCTGACACAATATTCTACACAACGACTGGTGCAGGCCATTGTCCTGTCCCGCGTTGACTACTACAACTCACTCATGACAGGCCTACCTGCTTGTGCGCCAAAACCTCCGCAGATGATCCAGAATGCGGCGGCACGGTTGATATTCAATCAACTCAAAAGGACCCATGTTACTCCTCTATTTATTGAGTTGCACTGGTTACCGATCGCCGCCCGGATCAAGCACAAGGCATTGACCCTTGCCTACAAAACCATCACAGGAACGGCCCCAGCTTATCTGAAGGACCTACTAACGCCCTATGTTACTGGAAGAGATCTGCGCTCATCCAGCACAAGCCGTCTGGCTCTGCCATCCAGTCGCTCTAGGTACTCCCAGTCAAGATTGTTCTCCGTTGTGGTACCCAAGTGGTGGAACGGTCTCCCAGAGACAGCAAGACTAAGCACATCTATTGCAGCCTTCAAGAAACAACTGAAGACCTTCCTCTTTCGAGAGAATCTACTAGACTAATGCTTGAACTGGCCTTGCCCCAGGGCAGACTCCTGACATGATGTTTAGTTTAGTTTAGTTTGTGTGTGTGTACTCGTTATTTACTCTTTAATTAAAAAAAAAAAAAAAAAAAAACTAACCCCTCTGAAACTGCACTTGTTGTTCTGTATATCTCCTGTGCACTTTGTATTTGCTTGTGATGTTGGCTTGAATATGTCCTCTTTTGAAAGTCGCTTTGGTTATAAAGCGTCTGCCAAATGCAATGTAATGTAATAATGTGTAATCAGTGGTTTCTTTTATCTTGATCAGGAGCAGCTGTGTGCCATGGCTTAGATGCAGGATGATGGGTCTCAAGGCCAGAGTGTCACCGATGGGGTGTGAGCAAACAGTGGTTTTAATTTGTCTGAACAAATTGCGTGCTATTTTTTTGTTTAATTATTATTATTTAAATCCACTGATTCTGTGAACCTTCCTTACCAGGAGGGTCCACTATTTGGAAGCAGGTCAGTGAACTCTGTGTCTGTGTGTGTGAGAGAGATAATAAAGCCCTTTCACACACCTGTGGTTAGCATACACACACACCAAACTATTAACTTACGGAGTGGACAGGTGGTGGCTCTTTTGGCCACGGTGGAGTATTTTAGAGTCGGAAGTGTTGAGTATAGTTTAATGTCGCATTAGACCAAGAAGGGAAGTCTTGAAATAAGATAAACTGTAAACATGTTTTGGATAATAAGTATTGTTGCTATAACAGCAGTTAAAAATTGATTGATCTTCTGATAGTTCCCTAAATGATCTTCGCTTGTTATCATGTTATTAATAACCAAATAATTGCATGTCTTTTGTCCTTCAAATAAGGAGTGCACAGGCAGTTGAACAATGAACATGTTACTAATGAATAATCATACTTGCTATCCTTTTGAATTAGGACCACACTCACTGCTGATGGAAAATAGACATACAGTAGTTAAATGGACAACAATGTACTGTGTTGTGTGTGCTAACTTATGTTTCTCAACAGGCAATAATAGATTAAATGCTAAATTGAAACAAAGATCACCTACGCAAACCAGGAGTTGGAAGACGCACACACACACACACACTCCCATGGCCCTAACACACACATACAGACACACACACAAACACACACACAGTCCTTAGCACACACACTCCCAATGGCCCTCGCACACACAGACACACACACACACGCACACAGCCCTTGGCAAACATCCCATGGCTCTTGAGCATACACGCATACCGGTACGCACACACACACACACACACACACACACACACACACACACACACACACACACACACACACACACACACACACACACACACAATTCTCTCAACAGGCAGTGATGGACTGGGATCTGGCCCATTGAAGAAAATGCTACATTGACACCAAGGCCACCAGCGCAAGCCAGAATCTGGATGACACACACATACACATACCCGCGCAAAGACTTTTTGTGTGGACTGAAAAGAAAAAGAAGCATATTTAATTTCTGTTTGGCGATTTGTAACCATGACTGTAACCAATGACATGTGACCAATCGAGCAATATTTGTAGGTTGTAGAAATGTGTAGGGACAGGCTCATGGCTGCTTTGCTGTGTTTTTATTTTTCATTTAGATTATGATTTCTCTCTCTCTCTCTCTCTCTCTCTCTCTCTCTCTCTCTCTCTCTCTCTCTCTCTCTCTCTCTCTCTCTCAGTCTCTGGCCTACTGTCTCTCCATCTCTGTCTGTCTATCTCTCTGCATACACAGACACACTGATGATCGATATGGACTGGTTAGTTACGTACACATAGTCTTCCAAACTGATATAGGTTTGTGGGTGCGATGGATTGTTATCTGGGTGACCCTTGCCTATGGCGTTTTTGCCTCCGAGCTGGCTGGCATTGTGGTCCGGAGGGGGGCCGGCCACCCATGGGGGGTCACAGTCCATGGTGCCCTGCTCATTGGCCGTGCTTTGCTAGCACTCCGCTTCACGGGTTAATTATTAAGGTATGTTAAGGTTGTTAAGGTATGTTATAAATGTATCATGAAAGTCTCTGAAGGTACTCTGTAGCTTCTGTCAGGATCACCCGACCAGGACAGCCAATCAAAACTGACAAGACAAGTTCAATAAAACTACCTTACAGACACAGAGACAGGCAGAAATGCGCCTTTCTCCGATGATATGACTGATTAAGCGGTATCGTTGTAATGACCTGAGTATCCTCAGTAAACTCTGAACATGATTGACAAATCTATGCCTCTGTGTCTATCTTCCACCTGTGAACACACACATGCATATATGAGCCCTATCTCACGCCTTTTGCAAAGTCTTCACGAAAAAAAATAACTTTAATTTTCGTGGTGCATTCACGTTATTGCCCGTTTCTCATGGTAGGGCAACGAAACGCTGCCTATTCACTTGAATTGCCCCACTGCTGCTATGGTTATCCAAGCGTCTGCAGGGGCGGGGAGGGGGTGCTGACAGAACACTGCTGATACACTAGGGACTCACTAATTCGACGCCCTTTCGGTACTTATGCCTTATGTCACCTAAACCTAACCCTAACCATAACCCTACTTAACCCTAACCCTAACCCTAACCTTAACCCTAACCTTGACCCTAAACCTAACCCTAAATTGCTTGTTTGAAATGTTTGATTACCATGTGACGGTAGGCTACCGAAAAGGCATCAAACTAGTGGGTCGCTAGGCAACAGTCGGACAATTCAAATGAATAGGCAGCGTTTCGTTGCCCAACCACGAAAAATGGGCAATAACGTGAATGCACCACGAAAACTAATGTTATTTTTCGAAATGAGTGAGATACGGTTGCATATATATAGAAGTCCAAAGGGTAAATAAAGAGTAGGGTAGAGTGGGTCAAGTAGAGCAGAGTAGAGTAGGAATAGGCCTACACCAGACTGTTGTTAAAAGGCCCAAAATGCCTAGCCTACACAGCTGGTAGTGGCAAGTGGCAAATGCCCAACAGTGGTCTACTACCCCCTCCTCTCCGCAGCCAAAAAGCATTGGAAATAGTCAAAATAATAAGCCTGCTATATTTTGTTAGACAATTAACTTAATAAATGACTGGCAAAAATGTAATTTTCAGCACACAAGGGCGATTGGGTAGATGTGCGAAGGGCCGTGCACCATTAAGAAAAAAAAGTCGATTTGATGGTCAAAGTGTCCAGGATTTTTGTCAGAGTGAGGTGGCAACCCTAGTGAGAGACCAACTAAGAAGACTTATTTCACACCTCTCAAAGACGTTAGACCACATTGAAATTTTTGAATTTAGGATGAAAATATAATATACATTAATTTTGCCATAGTGTTGCATTTAAATGTGAAAGACAGAACATAATGAAGGCTAGGTTAACTTCGTGCAGGTTGTGTTGCTCCCAAGTCAACAACAAACCAACAGCAAAACGTATGGGCGTCGGGCATCATCATCAAGCTTGGTTGCTTTTGCGCCGCTGTGAATGGATGCGCCGAGTGGTCCATGCGTGAGTCAGAGGCGTGACGCAGGCAGGCAGCAGGCGAGGAGAAGGGCACAAGACACAGCCTGCCATCAGCATCCATTCCGCCTCCCATCGCCCTTGTATTGCGTCGCAAACGGGGAAAACAGGCCAGCGAAGAAGAAAGACGACACAAACCAAGAAACGCCTTGGCTTGTTTTCAGGTGAGATAGAACTGCGAAAATGTGAATTACAACGATTCCAAGGGTTAGAAATGGCTACTAAAGCGATAAAAATATGCTAATGCAGAGAGTGTGTCTCTGCTGTTTGCATTGGGAATCCATGTTCTCTTGGTGATGGGCTTGAGAGGAAGAAAGGCTCGAGGATGCTGAGGATTTCCTTGGCGCAAGGAGAGAACTGAACGTTGGTTACCTTGCCAAGGGGAGATTAAATCTGAAGGTTAATTTGTTATTCTATACCTTTTCGTGGTTTGGAGAGATTTCCGTGTGATAATTAGAACGGCGTGTGGTTGAACGGTGGGCTGTTTACATGTGGCGACAGTCCTAAATGCGTGCGTGCACGCCTTGGTGTAACCCTGGCTGCGTAGGCTGTACCTCGAAAACGCGTGAACAACAATATTATATGTAACTATCGGAATATCAACAATGCGAGCTGTATCCATTATTAAGCTACATTAGGTGTTTACGTCTACAAGGGATGTGTAGGCCTACTGTGTAACATCTGTAAGGACGGTGTCACGATCGAAACACTGCTCAATGTGGCCTACATAGTAGCTTATTATAGCCCATAACATGAAGACAGTCTTGTCTCAAGCAGAAAAATAACATTTCAGTGTTATGATAGGTCTGTTAGCCTATAGTTTTGTTCATAGACCCTAACCCACCCTGACAATTCAGTGGTTACCCACTTTTTAAATGATGCACTGTGGGAGGCAATGTCATATTATTAAATGGGTCATATAGTCTATTCTATTAATTTCAATCAAAGACTATATGAGTATCAACACCAGTCATGGTCATCTTGTATTTAATATTTAATGTTGCATTTCGGACTGAGTCCCTGGTCTAATAATATATTCTGGCTGTAGGTAATCATGCAGACCTTGTCATTTTAGCCATTGTAACGTCCCTCTCTTGGATATCTGGCTTTTATGTCAAGATGCTGGGAATCGCTAATCTACTCGACTCATGAACAAGGCTGCGTTCCTCCTTGATGAGGGGCAGGCAGTCTTAATCTTCTGGGTTGATGAACAAGGCTATAGCCTAGCTGATTGTCTTGGTGATGAAGGCCAGGCATAGACTAAAGGGCCAAAATGGGCAGCAAAGCACTCTGGGTAAGGGCTGCTTAGTGCTTGGATAAATCCAAAGTCAAACTGACATTACAGTGCATTTATCTGTGACTCACTCATTCATTTACTCATTCATTAATTCATTCATTATTCAAATTGTTTTGTGTTTGGGTGCATTTGGTGTCATGGTATAGCCTACATCAAGATCCCTGCAGCTATTTCCAATATGCCCTGTCATGTGCTTGGTTCTTCCATGGCAACAGACTGCCTGTCTGTATTACTTGTGTATAGTAGAGTCAGTAGCCTAACTTGTGTTAAACAAAATTCTGAAGTGCTAATACTAATCCAACAAAACCAAGGTTAAAATAAGTCACAGGAAGTGCATTTTCCTTTCTTCTAAACTGTAAGCGTAGTGCATTGATGAACATGAATGAAATATTATATATTATATATAATAATTTGATGGTGGTGCGGTAAGTATTTGTGAAAAAGGTAACATTTGTGAATTGGCAGCATGAATTCTGGAAGTAAACTATTAAAAAAATATTACACAGTGCACCTTGAAAACCACTCAGAACCCACCACAGATTTGATTCAACTAGCACAGAGTCCGCTGATCGTGATGAGTGATATTATAACATTATGCCGAGTCCTCCTCCATAATAAATTAAGACCTGATGATTGGCATTCTGGTAACAGCAAATTTAGTGTATGTCTTCACTCTAAGAATATTCCATTACATATTATATTAATATTCCAAACATGGTAATTAGTTTACAATAGTATTCATGACACATCACTGGCTCTGGCTCCCTCCCTCCGTCTTTCTGTCTCTCGGTCTCTCTCGCTTTCTCTCTCGCTCTCTCTCTCTCTCTGTTGCTCGTGACTCCTCGATTCTCTCTCCCGGTCACACATATAGGAGGAGTCATAGCCTCTACGCAGATGGGACCGTCAGCAGGTCTGTTCTTTCATTGCAGAAAAGACTCAACAACATCACAACAACATTGCTATGACATTACAGAGAACCTTAAGTAACAGTGATGTTATAACAGAGCAAAGGGGTTAAAATGAAACTCTGGAATTTTCCACACTTCTTCCATTTTTCCTCTGCTGTCTTTTCTGCACAGTCAGCTCAGCTGCAGGTTTCCCTTATCTACCCCCTTCCATGCAGATGGGATCGTCAGCGATCCAATTCACTATTTGCTTAAAAAAAGGTTAACTACATCATAACAACACTGCTATGACGGTGCCAAAAGTCTCCAGTAACAGAGTAGACACGGTTCCCATTTTGATGACAATAACATAGACTCTCCATGAAATGGATAATCTTTCGACCACAGAACAAACCAACACAAGCCAGCCCAGGGCTGTCTGCTGTGGCTGTGCAGTGATTATGCAGTAGTGTTGGTGGTGGCAGAAGACTTTGCTGCGGTGACAGCTGATGCTGACAGCACCTGCCCTGCAGTGAGACTTCAGGGTTGAGAGAGTGTGAGAGATGTTTTGGTGACATTTTGTGGTGAGGTGTGTGGGGATATTGTGAGGGGTTAAGGAATCTCAGGCTAGCCATGGAGATGGAGACGAAGGCAGGCTGTGAAGGCCTGTAGTGCATGGACCAGTGTTACTCTTTAATTTCAGGCATCCCCAAACATCCACCACACGACTCTCAGTGACGCCAGCATTGTGAGCATCACCAGCGTGCGTATGTGCATCTGTTCGTGGGTGCGCACAGGCACATCTGAGTGATGCAACTGTAAGAAATGTTCAGTTCGGGGTTGATGCATTTCTAGAGTGCCAGGGAGTTACAACCAGTTCCATAGACTCCAACCCTTTACATTAGTTAGTGATGCCTTAGTAAATATTATTGTCGTAAAGGCACGTGTCAGCTCAATGCCTCTGTGTGTGTGTGTGTGTGTGTGTGTGTGTGTGTGTGTGTGTGTGTGTGTGTGTGTGTGTGTGTGTGTGTGTGTGTGTGTGTGTGTGTGTGTGTGTGTGTGATCCCTATTTGGGAGAAAGGAAGAAAGGCAGTGAGCCCACACCCAAATTACCTCCCCTAAATCTTGTGCTTGACTGACAACAACACTGCTTCAGATGGAGATAATGTTACAAACAGCCCGTAGAACTTACTCCTGATGTTTGGAAACAGCAACAACAACAACAAAAACGAAAACAAATAAGTACTTCCTCCTTGGCTAATGCGGTCTCCTCTTACATTTTAGGTAGGAACAGCAATCTTCTCATTGAATAATCGTCCAGGGAGAATTCCCTCTGCCGTATGCTTTTTTCCAGAGCTGCTGAGTGCTACTCAGTGCAGAACACTATGCTGCCGTACAAAGTAGTGCTTTAATGATATTGTATCGAATTGAGAAAACGTGATACACAGTCACGATACTGTATCGTGATGCAAGAAGGCAGTATCCTAATATGCCCTTTTGATTTTTTTGTTTCACTTCAGTCCAGAAAACAACCACACGATATGATGTGATGGTGCTTCCGAGCTTTTTTTTACATTATTAGTAACCCCTTGTTACCTATTTTACCGATAAATTATCATCAAAAAAAATCATTTAAAAACTTTTGGGATGTATCAAACTATTGGTCAAAAATTGTAATACGAACCGAATCATGAGTTGAGTCTATCGTTACAGCCCCAGTACAAAGACGAACTGCGGTAACTACTATATTTTGTCAAAATCGATTAATACTAAAAATGGTTTTGATATCACCTCCTTTATCTTGTGACAAAGCCCTATCATCCAAATTTGTCCCGTTTTAGAGATATTGCTATGTCAAATCTGCAGTAAGTGCAATATTCACTGCAATATTCAACCTAATACCAATACTGTACCTTGAAGGCCCTTTTCTCAGTTTCAATGTTGCTGTTGTTACTGCACTTTGCCTTTGTAGGGCAGTATAGTCAGTGCTGCTGTCAGTGACAGCTGACAGCATCACCACCCCTCCCCCCAAACAATGTAATGAGGATCAAAATGCTGCCCCCTACCTCTCGTTGTGCCCAGGTAAACTCACCCCTTTGTGTCCCCTACCCCGGTCAGCTTCCCTGACTGCACATTACTTGACTACATTGACTAGCCTGTTCTACTGTAGCTTGCCCCACATATCTCACGTGCACATCATCAGACTGATCCTGATGCATACTGTACAGTACAGTAGATGTGACACTGACTGACTGCAGGGAACTGCGGACTGTGGCTCTGTGTCACATTGACCCACATACTCTACAGAAGAGGGCTAGTTTTCTAGTTTACATGCGTGCACTGCTGTCCTTTGCAGACTACCACAACCTTAGTATCGACAGTCTAGTCTTGTATGGTAAATATCTCAGAGGAGGCAGGGGGCTAGAGCTCAATCCACTGCTTGTTTAACACCCATTGATTCATTTCGATTAACTTGGGTAGATTTTTGTCGAACAGCAGAGGAAATGACCTTGTAGACTAGAGCTAGTCTTCACAGATAGTAAGACTGGAGATTGAGTTTATAGCACTTAATTTGTCTTGTAACCAGGACTCTTTCTTGCTATCATTTTCGCTGATGTAAAGTGCATAACACTGTTACACTGAATTGTTCCTGGGGGGCCTTTGTCTGTTACTGGATAATGTTCTTAAAGCCAGCCCCTGGCAAATTCATAAGGGCAAAGCAGAGGTGTGAAAACTAAAAGTAGAAGTAAAGAAAAAACGCTGCCGCAATTTTGTCTAACACCTTGGACTTCACTGAGAAGTGTTAGCTTTTATCTGTCTTACAATCAATTGATTCGGAGATGGTTGGATCACATTTGTGGCAAGGTTTTTAGTGTTTTGCTATACACTTTATTCAAGGGGTCATTGGTACAGTGTAATAACTGGTGTAACAGCTGGTGTATAATAACATCATAAATTTACATCTTCTTTCAGTTTTGACACGTGTACATGGGCAGTGTGATTTGTTCATCGTCATGGCTATGTCTAAAGCTATATGAGGCAGAGCAGTCAAGGGTAAGCGGTTAGGGCGTCAGACTTGTAGCCCAAAGGTTGCCAGTTTGACTCCCGACCCACCAGGTTCAGTTCAGTTTGGTTTATTTGATAGGGACAGATACACATCATGTAGGCTATGCAAGCCCAACAGAATAGCATCATAGCATTCATAGCCTTGGCTAATTTACAATGCCCGTCCCTAGATTGGTTGGGGAGGGGAGTGATTAACCACTGCTCTTCCCCATCCTCCTCCATAACTAAGGTACCCTGAACATGGTACCACCCCACCGCACTGCTCCCTTGGGGCGCCATTTGGGGCTCCCCCCTTGCACGGGTGTGGCATAAATGCAATTTCGTTTTGTACAGTGTGGAGTGCTTTGTCACAATTACAATGGGAGTTCGAGTTTCCCAGGTGGGCTTTCACTTTCATCATCATATGATGAGTATTAATTGTGGTTGTTTGATGTGTGCCCTTTTTGTGAATGCCTTGGGTTTGTTCTGTGCATGGCCACTGATACTATCACAAAACATGTCTAATGTCTGAAGACTTAAGATTATTCTGGGTTCTTTGTTCAGAATAGCGTTCTGGAAACCCGTTGCAGCCTATCTTGCCCACACCCAGACATATGCCAGCAGTGTGATGTGGTCGTTGGTGTAGCGTATTCTGAAAGAGGACACCAAGGAAACAGTTCTCCTCCTCATCTGTCAGAGGAGAGTTCTGGAAGCATATTCATGCTCGGACACACGTACGCACATGCACACACACACAGGCACACACACACATACACACACACACACACATACAGGCCTGCCAACAGGGGAAGACAAATGGGTCCGTTTTCCTGGGTCCAGTGAGAGAGGGGGCCAGAATTGGGCTCTGATTACACTGAATGCATTGTGAGCGGTGGGCCCTTTTGTTTCAGATGATTTTGAGGCCGGGCCCGGTTACATTTCTTAGCGGCCCACACACAGACGCACACACTTGCGTAGGTGGCGTGACGTGGTCATCGTCGTAGCTAATGGCAAATGGACACAGCCCATCTCCACACCGGCCACATTAGCGCTGTCAGGAAGAGAGGATGGATGATAGCATTAGGATTCAACCAAGATGGCAGCCAGTGATTAGCTAGATGCTCTCTGATCTGTGCTGTACTCTGTAGAAGAACTCAGTAAGTGCACCCCCCACCACCCGTCAGTTACTCATCCTCTCTTTGAACTCTGGCCATGGGGATGAGCTGGTTTTATTTTGTTCGTACCTTTATTGATCGACGTACCGCAAGCACTTCAAGAGGCACGTGGTACACCCCTCACCTCAACTACTCTACCCTCCCTTAAGGACAGGCTCCTTAAGTATGGATCTCAACAAGCACTTTCCTTCTCTCTCTCTCTCTCTCTCTCTCTCTCTCTCTCTCTCTCTCTCTCTCTCTCTCTCTCTCTCTCTCTCTCTCTCTCTCTCTCTCTCTCCGTCTGTATATCTGTCTCTCTGTCTGCTCTGCCCATTTCTTTCTCTCTCTCTCTCTCTCTCTCTCTCTCTCTCTCTCTCTCTCTCTCTCTCTCTCTCTCTGCACTCCCACCTGTCTCTTTTCTCTTGGCCTCTATCTGAAATACAGTGTATCTGTTATGCAACCAGAAGCAATGTCTGCTGTCTTGTTGTTTTGGTTTACACAAACATATGGAGAGTCAGGCCACCTGTACAATGCTTCCGCAAGGAGATTCTAGATAGAACCTCAGGGTGCCATGGAAACGCTCGAGTCATTCGTCTGTCGCCGTGCCTACGCGGCTATGCCCAGCCACCCACGCGGGTGCT
>NC_085864.1:7619370-7631870 GCF_034702125.1 Engraulis encrasicolus | reverse complement strand
TGCTTGGCTCTCGATGAATACTCTGAGGCAAAGTGCAGTTTACAGTAGCTACTCTTATTTACAAATATACTTATAAGTTTGCTTGGTTTACCATGCATGTATACATGGGTTCGACATGTTTGTAAACACAATGTTTTGAGGAGGGGGCAAGACATTGGCAGTCAACCACGTGAGCTGATTTTTTGGCCGACAGCGGTTTCCTACAATCAGAGTTTGAGTTGTGTGCAGCTAGTTTCGTGCAGTCAGGTAAAAACAAAAATTTAGAACCGATGTATAGCCCTCAGTAAATAATCAAAAAGGAGACAAATAATTCCAACATACTGTATGAACTGTATTCTGGGCCAGATGGCTACCAGTATCAGACATGCATCAGACTATAGTCTAGCTAGATCTGATCCATAGTTCTCTGGTTAAACTGAGATTAACCTGAGTGGTTCAGCTTTCTTTTGATACTCTGAAATAAACATTAAATCAGGGGTAGGAAACTTTTTCATTCAAGGGGCCACTTCAAATCAAAGTCCTCCAAGGGCCGTACTATATGAACACAAGCCAGGAATTCCCCCTGCACTTAAGGCATATATTGAAGGCCTTTACAACAGACACTTGGTCCCCTGAAAATATAACTTAATTGTATTACAAACGTAATTGCAGTAGTTTTGTAGGTGTCAGGATGAAGGTTTTCTAAAACTCTTTGCCAATCTATGCTAGCTGGCATTCATTACATTGACTCAGATCTCTTACGGTCATGCACACAATCAATAGGTAAACAGAGTGATTAAATTGCATTCCAACACAAAACATGCATACTGTAGAACTTCACTATTCCAAATACACTTCAGTATTCGTAATAGCTATGACTCACACACACACACACACACACACACACACACACACACACACACACACACACACACACACACACACACACACACACACACACACACACACACACACACACACACACACACACACACACACACAAACTCACTCACCCTTACTGTTAGCATCTTGATCCATAAAATAATTAAAGTGCTATGGCATGTTTCTGGAAGTGAGTGATATGGGTGAACTGGAACAGGTCTTTTATCTCTCTCTTCTCTCTCTCTCTCTCTCTCTCTCTCTCTCTCTCTCTCTCTCTCTCTCTCTCTCTCTCTCTCTCTCTCTCTCTCTCTCTCTCTCTCTCTCTCTCTCTCTCGCAATAGATACAATAGATAGATAGATAGATAGATAGATAGATAGATAGATAGATAGATAGATAGATAGATAGATAGATAAAAAGAGGTAATATAATATACGTAATATAATATAATATCCAGCTGTTATATGGAATAGAGTGATGCGTGTCGTTATGATGTTGTTATGGTTCACAGTGTTTCCCATAGACCAAGTAGCATTGTGTGGTGCAATAGCCACCAACACCCTGAAAAATTAGGCCGGAAAGTATTGGTGTAAAAAAAGAGAGTGTATGTGAAAGTTATGTGTCTACCCCCCACAGACATATGTGGCTGTATACGTATCTCTATCTCTCTCTCATCTCATAGCCTCCAGTATATGAGTGAGAAAAAAGGAATTCAATTTGTGGTGCTCAGTTTGTTATGCTGCACCACTGTATGGTCTATGTTTGGGGGGAAGGAGGGGACGGTGTGTTTATTTCTGATTGGCTGAAGCAGCCCTTTCAGCACGGGTCAGTGGACATTTTTAAAGAGCTCAAATGGCCACATGTGGGGACCACATAATATTGTAAAGATTTATGGCAGGCAATGGACCTCACACTCGCATACCCTCAACGATTTATTGACTAGAGCGGACCGAGTGAGAAAGTGACTGAGTGAGTGGATCTATACGGCAAGCGGTGGTGTACATTAGGTTAATGATGCAGACAGGGCTGTCTGCGGATGGACACTATATGGTGAAAGGCCTGTGGCAGTCAGAAGGGGATGACCTGTGTGTGATGATGTATGTATGTACACACAAATATCAACAGTATATGTATGGGCATTGAATATCTGTTTGATGTTACGGTACTTACAGCTGATGATACAGGCAGCTGTGTGTGGATATAGCCACGTGCACATAAAAGCATCATGTAGGAATGTGCTAGTAGGCTCGGTCTTGATGTTATGAAATAAGGCTATTTTACAGTGGCTTCCAGAGCAGTCTGTTTAGGGCTATTATCACTGTATGTGTGTGTGTGCATTTTCTCACGGGAACCCCGGCAGCCTCCAGAGATGGTGTGTGAATGTGGGAATGTGTGCATTTGTATGTGTATTTGGAAAGCACTTTGAGACAACTTTATTGTTGTGATACTGCGCTATATACTGTTAATGTTGTATCATATTGTATTGTAAAAGTGGACAGGGTTTCAAATTGTGGAACCTAGGACATTGCTCGATCATTACATTTCCTATATTATTCAATGGATAACTTCCTGAACTTATTCAACTTTTTATAGTCATTTTAACAAAAAAGAAATATGATATTATTATTATTATTATTATTATTATTATTATTATTATTATTATTATATTATAATTTGTATTCCGTTACTGTTTTGATACTGTAACCATTCCACCCATGAACTCCATGAATTGTGTACATTTAAAACATGTCAATACTACATGTTATCATTGCCAATCTCTGGTCTGTTGTTGCTTGAGCTCGCCATCTCGCACCATCTGTCCACGCAATGTGGCGTCACTGCTGACATGTGCCTGCATGTGTGTGTGTGTGAGCATTCATGTGTGCATGCAAGCATGTGTGTGTGTGTGTGTGTGTGTGTGTGTGTGTGTGTGTGTGTGTGTGTGTGTGTGTGTGTGTGTGTGTGTGTGTGTGTGTGTGTGTGTGTCTGTGTGTGTCTGTGTGTGTCTGTGTGTGTGTGTGTGTGTGAGAGAGAGAGAGAGAGAGAGAGAGAGAGAGAGAGAGAGAGAGAGAGAGAGAGAGAGAGAGTTTGTACGTGTGTGCATGTGTGTAAGTGTGTGTGTCTCTGTGTGTGTGTGTGTGTTCTGCCAGCAGCCTGATATGACTGGAACAAGGCTACTTCAGCCAGGAACAGAAGGGTCAAATCACAGCCAGGGGGCCTCTATTTCTCCATACGCTAGTGAGTCACTAGCCAGTTCTGTTACGTTTCCTATTGGCTGCTTGTAACCCAATCAGAATCAGAAACAAAGCCAAAATCGGCCAATCGGACTAACCGTAGCATTGAAAGGGTAGAATTGAATACCATTATGTGTAATGAGTCAAGAATGAGATGGGCAGTACAGCGATACCTTTGGTGGATAGAGAGAGAGAGAGAGAGAGAGAGAGAGAGAGAGAGAGAGAGAAAGTGAGAGAGAGAGAGAGTGTGAGAGGGTGAGAGGGTGAGAGAGAGAGGGTGAGAGGGTGCGACAGGATAATAAATGTGTGTGTAAAATGTGTGTTTGTGTAAAAGTGTGTGTGTGCGTGTGCTAGTTTCCACGTGTGTGTGTGTGTGTGTGTGTGTGTCTGTGTCTGTGTGTGTGTGTGTGTGTGTGTGTGTGTGTGTGTGTGTCTGTGTCTGTGTCTGCGTCTGTGTCTGTGTACGTGTGTGTGTACGTGTGTGTGTACGTGTGTGTGTGTGTCTGCGTGTGCGTGTGTGTGTTTGTGTGTGTGTGCACAGTGCCTGTATTACTCAGTCTGTGTAATGTGTTGGACAGCAGCCAGGCTTTCAGTCAGGTTTTCTGCCTAGCCTATTTCCAGTGGTAGTGGCACGTGTGATTCCTTCCTGTCAAGTGTTATGTGCCTGTGTTGTTAACACACCTCCTCCATTCTCCTGGCCGAGAGGATGGCAGGAACCACGAGACCCATAACTCTACTGCTAACGCTCTTTCATGTCAACCTGGAAAAGTTTCATTACCTTTCGCACACGCCCACTCTCTCGCAGACACTGACACGCACGTGGGCACACACACACACGCACGCACGCACGCACGCACGCACGCATGCACGCACACACACTCTCTCTCTTTCTCTCTCTCTCTCTCTCTCTTTCTCTCTCTCACACACAGTGTTACACACTGTCACACATTTGTATGCACACCATTCTGCAGTGTGTGTAGATTGACTGGGTCGGTGTGTGTGTGTGTGCGCGTGTGTGTGTGTTGCTGTTCCCAGGTGTCCCTGGAGGCCCAGATGCAGGCTGGGATTGATGGCTGAGATAATAAGCCTCTTCCATTAGCCGGCCCTCGCCAAGCTTTGACACACTGAGTAAATCACTGCTGTTGGTCAGAGCCACTACAGTATTGTAAGAGATGCCTCTGGAACGGGCCACAGTGGCAACTAGTGACGATAGTATAAGTAGCATCAGTGTGTTGGTAAGAAGATGCTACCCCTTACGTTTAGTGGTAATGAATGGGGCTGGCCTTTGACATACTAATCAATGCTACAATGCATCATCCCAACTCGTCAATGTCTGACTACCTATGACCGGACTGCAAATTTTGAAGTCTAAGGTATGCCCTTGGAGTCAAAATGTGACATGCGCCTCAAAGACGCCCCCTTGTGGCAGCATAGCTTCACTCATGCTTAAGGTAAGGGAAAGGTCTAGGTTTAGGTAAGACACATAGTCAACATGCGACATGGCATGGGATTAGACTGTGTTAATAAATCACAGCTGTCAGTCATAGCCACTATAGTACTGGAGGAGGCCTCCTATACTGTGGTGTGGACCGTAGTAGTAGTTAGTAGTATCGGTACTAACTAGTACTATCTGTGTTTTTGGTAAGAAGATGTTACCTGTCAGGATTAATAGTAATGAGTGGCACTGTACTGCAAAAATGCCAGTGTTATTATATCCCCGAAACGCGGAGCGTCGGGGATGTAATGGTTTTGCGTGCGCCGCCGCCGCGTCCGCCGCCGCCGCGTCCGCGTCCGCCGCCGCCGCGTCCGCCGCGTAAGGTCTTTCGTGTTAACGCGATAACTTTTGAACGGATGTTTGGATTTGTCCCAGATTTTTTTGGGTGAATGCTCTAGGGCAGGTTCATGAACTGATTCGAGTTTGGAGGTCAACACTTTCAAGATGGCTGAATTCAAGATGGCCGAATTTTTGTTTGGTCCATAACTTCTGACCGGGTGGATGGATTTGTCCCAGATTTGGTGTGTGAATGCTCTAGGGTAGGTTCATGAACTGCTTCGAGTTGGGAGGTCAACACTTTCAAGATGGCTGAATTCAAGATGGCTGAATTTTTGTTTGGTCCATAACTTCTGACCGGGTGGATGGATTTGTCCCAGATTTGGTGTGTGAATGCTCTAGGGTAGGTTCATGAACTGATTCGAGTTTGGAGGTCAACACTTTCAAGATGGCTGAATTCAAGATGGCCGAATTATTCTTTGGCCCATAACTAATGACCGGGTGGATGGATTTGTCCCAGATTTTGTGTGTGAATGCTCTAAGGTAGGTCCATGAACTGATTCGAGTTTGGAAGACAACACTTTCAAAATGGCGGAATTTTCATTTGGCCCATAACTTCTGACTGGGTGGATTGATTTGCCCGGTAACACCTTATTTTAATGGTTCACCATTTCGGTGAATCTACCATATTAGGTACAGTGTAATAACCAATGTAACAACCCATGTAATACTAGTGTAATACCAGTGTAACAATATGCAATATCAGGTACAGTGTAATAACGAGTGTAACAGTATGCAATACCATGTAATATAGTGTAATATCAGTGTAACAATATGCAATACCATGTAATACCACTTACGCACAAACACATGATGTAAGTAAAAAATTACATTGTATTAAATATTGTTACACTGGTTATTACACTGTACCTAATGTGGTATATCCACTGAACCATTAAAACAGTATTACCATTTGCCCCATTTTTTGCTTCATTTTCACAATAGTCGTTTGGTTTTAAGCCTATGCACGTCATGTCACGTCTGTATGTATCATATACGTTTACGAAATGGTGGACGGGAGTGGTAGGAATGATGGGGGACTGGAAGCGTCGCGTTTCGGGGATATACCTTAAGCAGTCGAAGGCGACTGCACAGGCAGTCTAGTTTTAAGTTCAATTTAAATGCACGTTTTGTTAAAGACGAAAGTTCGGGAGAAGCGTAAAGGTCTAAGGTCTAAATTAGCACCTGCACTCCATTCCCTGCTTGTGTGTCTATTTTCTACGCGTGAAGGCACACCTACCTATCCACCTGATTCTCATTCTCCACTCAGCCATCTTTCGACAGATTCGTCAGTGCAATGACAACTGGCGCGCCCTTCAATTACCTTCACCTCATTTATTCCCCGCTCACCTGCTCCAAGGCAGAAAGTCACTTTCTCGCTCGTACCCACAATCCGCCCCGATCACCCCCTATCTTCGCAGTCTCGATCGTATTCAGGATTCCACCCTCGCTCCTCCTCGGTTCTGCTCGCTCTCCCAATGACCGGCCATGGGGTGTCCAGTCAGAGCTCACACATATTCAAGGGCACGGTATTGTCCCAGCTCTCAGTTGGAGACCCGTACTCCCAAGCCCAAGAATTGTTCTTTAAACATAGCCAAACATCGGGCTTTGCAGTACTTTCAGCACCATGGCCAGCGACCTTGCCCAATAGTGCAGTGGTCCAGCGACCCTGTAAAGCACTTTTATGATCGGTTCGCCGTGCGAACAGCGGTTCTCCGAGAAACCCACGATCACGAGAAGCCCGTTCTCCAGCGAGTAAGAAGATTTATGCATACATAGATAGCACACTAATGAACTCCATTTCAGAGAACATTTGATAGGGACTAGGCACTCTTACCCTCACAGCTTGTATTTATTCACTTTGGTGACGCTAGTGTTTCTTCTTTTGCTATTTCCTTTAGACTGCTTCAAAACAGTGCACCAATGAGAGGAGACATATTACAGTGCACATAGGTTTGGCATACCCAATTCATTCAGCTCAATCCATTCAGTATTCCATCCATTACTATGAAATTGGACATGAGCTGTCAGCTGTGATGAAAACAGCTTCTTTGTACACTGGTCACACTAGCTCTCAGCAAAGCGCTGAGGAAAACTTAAGGCACAGCTGCGAAGACCAGCTTTTCAAACACCAGTGTTCATGAAAGGGTTCCTTTTACCATGGTGCTGATCCAAAATGGTGCAATGAAAAGCTTTCTTTTTAACTTGTTTTAGACATAGGAGTCCTATTCCCACGATGTTGGCTGTGCTTAATGTTGAAATAGAGTAGACGGCATTTTAAAATGGCTGTTTTGATTGCTTTGCTAGTTCCAGAGTGAAATTTGAGTAATTTATTTTGGGAAAAAAACATGTTGCCCACTCACAAAATGGATCTTCTGATGAACATTTCGTATGTATTAAACTAATATTTAACTTACTGGTCTGACCAAAGTAGAGTAAGTTTCGCAGCCAAAGATGACTTTTTCTGGTATTTCAAACAGGGGACATAGAAATGTTCAAAATGTGCAAGTGTGCATGCCCTTGTGTGTGTGAGAGAGAGAGACAGAGGCAGAGACAGATGGGGAGAGAGAGCAGCAGAGAGAGACAGAGACAGTGTGAGATAGCGACAGAAGTAGAGAAAGAGAGGGAGGGAGAGAGAGTGACAGATGCAAAGAGAAGGAGAGAGAGCAAGAGCAAAAGAAGTAGAGAAATAGAGAGAGACACAGAGAGAGTGAGAGAGAGAGAGAGAGAGAGAGAGAGGCCTGGGTCATTAGTCAGCGGCTGGCACAGCAGCAGGAGTCAGCAGAAAAGTAGCCGTCTGGCCCAGCAAGCACAGGTGACACAGACAGAGGACACACACACACACACGCACACACAGGTGACACAGACAGAGGACACACACACACAACCGCACGCACGCACACACACACACACACACACACACACACACACACACACACACACACACACACACACACACACACACACACACACACACACACACACACACACACAGGTGACACAGACAGAAGACACATGCTGAGGCTCTGGCCTGGTTCCTGCCCTGTGTGTGTGTGTGTGTGTGTGTGTGTGTGTGTGTGTGTGTGTGTGTGTGTGTGTGTGTGTGTGTGTGTGTGTGTGTGTGTGTGTGTGTGTGTGTGTGTGTGTGTGTGTGTGTGCGTGCGCGCGCGCGATCGCTATCAGAAACTAGCTTTTAGAGAAGCATGTTAAGTTTACAGAAAAATACTTCAAGGTGAAAGTCAGTGGTGAATGGTAAGGTCAGGGGAAATTGGCTGACTTTATAGTGTTTGCAGTGAGGAACTTCAAAACAATATTTTATCCCCTTGTGGACAACCAGTCATACAAGAAGCAGATGTTTGTGTTGTGTCATAGTTCAGTCGACTAGGATGTATATTGGACAGTCTTAATGGTTTGACTTCCAAGTCCTTTAGATTAAACAATAGACAAGGTAAGGCAAGTTTATTTGTATAGCGCATTTCATTCACAGGTGCAAGTCGGTGTGCTTCATATAAAAAAAAATAAAGCAACAAGAAAAAATTAGTCAGAGAAAATAAAAACATCAAGATGAAGCATTTAACAATTATATATATATATTAAAACATCAATTAGAATCACAGAAAATTTAAACCTTAAGATAAAACATTAGATAATTAGAATAAAAAAAGATTAAGAACATATAATTTAGAGCTGCTAAGGGAATGCATCTGAAAACAGCTTCTTCTTAAGCCTAGATTAAAACTATCAATAGTGGGTAAACTTGTTTACATCATCTGGAAACTATTTAAAAAAGGGGTTAATCAGATGTTGCCGAAGTAGATAATAATACAGTTTAACAGTTAACAGTTTGTTTTTCTCACAAAATGGCTGCCTCTCCTCTGAGAATGATGGAGATGGAGAGGTCTATGGTAATTAGTAGCAGTCACTCCAGTTCAACATGGCAAGAGTGAAGATGACTCCTTGTCTACAGCGCCACGTCATAGCTCTCATCTGAGCTGTTAAAAGCCATCTGTGCGGAATGAAAAACAAACTGCAGAGTACACTTGCAAATATTTCGCTGATTTTCATATTCATGCATAACACTCAAAAAGCTCGATACATGAATGGACTCTGTTGGCTGAGATTGAGAATTTAGTTTGAGGGCATAATTTCTGCATTTGCTAACAAAAGGTTGCTGTGTCAGGTGGCAGTTGATCCTGCTTGTGTATCCTTTTGGTTTTGCTTTTCTTGTCATTTCTTTCTAGGTAGGTCAGATTCTGTCTATCTCTCCCCCTGTGTCTCCCTCTCGCTTTGTATGTCTGTCTCTCTTTCTATCTCTGCAACACGTACAAACACGCACAGGCTTTTGTTATATAATGCAATAAACCCTCTCCTCAACTAGCTGTCCCGTTATGATTCTGTTTCAGATTCTGAAGCGTGGTTGCCATGTGAACGATCGGGATGGACTGACGGACATGACCCTGCTACACTACAGCTGCAAGGCCGGAGCTCATGGAGTTGGTGAGAAGCTTTTTTCATTTCTTCAAATGTCTTTAATTACGTTACACCAAAGCGCACAATACTAGCCTTTCAATGTCTTTCAAACAACAAATGGGCCCTTTTTGTGATTTGTTGTTCTAATACTGTATAGATAGGTTTCCCGTTCACAAACACTCACAATGTTAATCATAAGCAAAAAAGATGAGTGACAGCAGATTCCAACAATCATGGGTTGTTTACAAATGGGAAACAGGGATTGTTGTCAAACGGGGAACCCATGTATAAGATGCTTTGTTTATTGTGAATTTAGGAAAGGGATATAGTTTGAGAAGGTGTGTTTGTTACTTACATTCCACACATTGAACATCAAGTGCTACAGCCACTTTATAGTACTTTCCAGTACTTAATCATTTCAATCCAGTTTGTAATACTGGAACATTTTTTTTCTATTAATAGTTGGCTGACAGTGCAGAATCCCTAGTGCTGGCTTCCACTGGCATAGGAATTAGAAGCGAATGGCTGAATTTCCATTTTGGGGTCAGCTATTTTAAGACCATTAAGTTCTTACCTTTGCGAAAATGAAATGGGTGCTAAATAGCAGCCTGAATGTCAACATTTCTATGTAAGTCAAAGACCTTTTGTTATCTTTTTAAAGCCACTACATTCAGGCCATTCTGTGTTGTAATTTCAAAGTGGGTGAGGGCACCACCCAAAAACTTTTCTGTAAGGACATTTTATGGTGCCATTGTGAGGGGGAGAGGAAATACATCTTGACACTTCTCTTCCCCAGCCACTTTGCTAAAGCCAACTGGCAATTTGTCATACTGGCAGGCCCATCACAACCAGGCAAGCAAACTAGGAAATTGTCTCGGGCCCCCAGCTGAAAAGGATTTGCGCTGATAATGACTTGGTTGGTTATGTACTTGTATTTAGCAATGGCAACTTTGTGAGTGACGCCAAACTTCACTAAAATACAATGACCGAAAAGTGCTATGATGCGGCTATCAAAATCATCTCTCCATCTCTCCATTCCCAGTAGTTTGAAGAGGAAAAAAAGAGGCGTCAAGTCCCTCTTTGCCTTGGTCGCCTTCAAACAGCCTTGCACATTGGGGCTGTGGTCAGACTTCTGTTTTGTGAGGTTATGCCACAATGTAACCCTCAGTATCACTGCCTTTCCAAGTGACCCACTTTACCACCATACCTGCTTTATTAATCAAGTTCAAACTTGGACCTCTTGGGATATCTTGGACCACTGGACTGCAGACCACTCTGTCCCCATAGGCAGGGCTGCCGGGGCTGCCGGGGTGGGGAAAGTGTGGAAGATTCAACAGGACAACCTTTCCAAAAGTATTGCATATTAAAAACTAGAAATGGGCTCATAGAGCACAGCTCCGCAATCTGGTGTACAGAAACACACACGCACAGTCAGCCAACAACAAACTTAGACGATCACATAACTTCCTTGGAGGAGGTAATAATACATATGGTTTATATGTTTTATCTGCCATTAACTGGTTATTTCTAAAGCATTTTGTCTGAGCCTTGGTGTTTACAATATGCTGTAGGTACTTAGCTTAACTCAAACATTCACAAGCTGTCAACTAAACTACAACTTGTCATTTTACACATCCTGACATATATGTCATGTCCAAAAGGAACAACATTGTTTTTTTAGCTGAGCTGTAGTCGTCAGCCAGTTACGGTTCATTCACTGCAGTCAGCAAAAATGTTTTGTGGCTTTATACTTTTTTGAGAAGTGACAAGCAGAGGACACACACTCAGTCTGTGACCTGGTTTCTCTCAACAACGTCCTTTAATTTCAAGCACTGCAGGCACAAAATGCTTTTTTTGCCACACCACCTGAGAAGAGATGAGGGTGGTGGATGATTATGGGTTGCTGTGGTACACAGTAAAAATGCAGTCTTAGGTCAACACACTTTGTTGTGGGCTTCAGAAGAACATCTGTGGACTGTCATGGATAGATTTTTCATGCATAATAAATGTACATGCAGAGTATTGCAGACATTGTTAGTATTATGTACTGTATGCAGGGTGGCCGCGGGTCCTTAAAAAGTCTTAAAAAGTCTTAAATTTCATTTTCGCCAAATAAGGCCTTGAAAAGTCTTATTTTGTCTTAAATTTTCAACCTAAATGTCTTAAATTTGTGGAGCTTAATTTAGGGAGGAATAATTATGTCAGCCATGTGATGAACTTTGCGACGGAAATCGGGAGTTGTAGCCATGTAGTGTAATTTAGAACGCATTATTGAATTTTATTTAGTGTAAAGTTTCATTGTATATAGTTTTGTGTTTTCAAACGGCTACATTAATGTAAATTACCAATTGGTTTTTGTGCTTCATTTGAACCTGTGTATGATCTTGCGAGTTGGTCCTAATTTCATTTGGAAAATGGTATTGAAAAGTCTTAAAATGTCTTAATTTTGACTTGTTAAAACCTGTAAACGCTGCGAGTTGGTCTTAATTTTATTTGGAAAATGGTATTGAAAAGTCTTAAAATGTCTTAATTTTGACTTGGTCAAACCTGTAGACACCCTGGTATGTTTTAAAATGCATTGGAAATCTCCCTAGCGGAACATGGACAATTTTTCTTTGGTTCCTTTTTTTTCTATTCCTTTTGATCATGAGCACCACTTCAGTAGGTTGTTTATTCTGCATAGAGCTTCCTGAGCTCACATCAACATTGCAAATCATTACTTTATGCGAGATACTTCTTTAGTTTAACAAGTATTTTTAGATACACAGTAGATTTAGCGTAGATTTAGCAGTATTTATTCAGTACTTACCATTTGAGAGTAGGCCCAGTTGGAGTAGTGTTAAATTAAAACCTGTATTTGCTTCACAGTTTAATGCTTAAAGCTTCTGCCACCACTGACTGAGTCAATGGGAGCTGTGACCGGGCAGTCAGCCCACTGCAACACAAAGGGTCTCATTTTCATTCAGGACTGGCTTGTACACATCATGGTGTGTGTGTGTGGTCAGTACTGACTGACCTACTTACTGAACAATAGTCTTTGACCTACAGTATATATTGAACAACAGATCATTTATAATGAGATAGACAGACACAAACACTGAGCGAT
>NC_085864.1:7594370-7614370 GCF_034702125.1 Engraulis encrasicolus | reverse complement strand
ATTGCCGGCTACGTTTGGACAAGGAACTGGCCATTTTAAAATATAGTTTTTTTAGATATTCAATTTTTAATTTTTCAATTTATCATAATTCATATTCTGAGAGTTGTTGTATTCCAAGCTGATTGTGTAATATGTAGAGCCAGAAAAGAGCTTTCAAATAACACCACAGGCATCTTTTTGTGACTAACACTGACTGATATATTCAAGGCTGAATGTATAGTGTCCTGCCCTCACATGTGAACCTTTCCTAGTCTGTTTCTCCCTTAATATTAGTGTCAGATTCAAACCAATGCAGTTCTGGGGTGCTACCTTGCTACTAAAAAGGCACACCAAGTATGATTGAAATCCGGGTCGGTCGGGTCCCAAAGTGTCTGATTTCACGTGAAATGACCCATCTTGACATCTTAAAATGAAATCTGCGGGATGAAGATGCCCCTCCTTCTGGAGATTAGTACAGCGATTAAGAGTCTAAGAGTCTCGTAGGTTTGGGTAGTGTGTTGTTGGGGGGGGGAGGACTTGTAGTGGTGAGGGGAGAGGGAGGGACAGGACAGGACAGGGCAGGATTGGGGAGCTTATAGTACACTAGGTTGGGGGTGGGGGGCTGTAGTTATGGGGAGTGTTGAGGGATTGAGTAGGATTGTGCTAAGACACTACACATTATGCACCTCACATTAATGCACCTCACCTCATTATGCATTTATACATTTTTTTGTAAAACAGTAAGAACAAACTGTTACTCATAAACACGGAGATCCATAAACATACTGACACATACACACACACCCACACATAAGCACACACACACACAGATATACAGATGAATACACACGTATGTACAAATGTGTCTTGCACAGTATCAGCAGTTGCATTATCTGAGCTCAGTCCTGTGTTATCTTGAAATTAGGGCTGTACTTATATTGTATCGAACCGAGAAATCGTGATGCATAGAGTCGCGATACTGTATCACAGTGCAAGAAGGCAGTATGGCTATACACCATTACAAAGTTCTGTCGAGCTTCAGTCCCTCAAACAACTACATGATATGATATGATGGTGCTTCCCAGCTTCAAATTATCATCATTTTTATTTTTTAAACTTTAAAAAAAATATTAGCCTCTTTTAGCCTAGTCTACCTGCACACTATCATAGTTTTGTATTTAAAATTTTATTTTCTAATGTTGGCAAGTGTGAAAAAAACGTAATTTATCAAAAATGTATTTATTAAAATGTATTGAAATAAAATAAAAATAGTAGGGTGTATCGAACCGTAGATCAAAATGACGAACTGTATCGTGAGTTGAGTGTATCGTGACAGCCCTACTTGTAATACAGTAGCTGGCCTCTTGCCCACAGCGCATCTCTCCAATGCTCTGCTCTAAAGGTAATCTGCCATATTACAGGACATCTGTTACACGCCCTCATCCAAAACGCTCACAGAGTGATGAGCCTGTGTGCCAAAATGTGTCCTGTCAAGACCAGAAGGGTTATTTGGGGACAGCAGGCCTACCAATCATTGCCTGATTTGTACTCATATTTGGGCTTGTCTGTCTCTCATTTGAAGTGCATTTGTTCCCTACCCTCTTACAGCGTCGAGCTGTAGACACTTCAAAGAACAACGGAGGCAGCAAAGACAATGTAGGGTCACCTTTATTTCCCACCTTCACACAATCTAATGCGGGCATATGAAGGTGTCCCCCATGAAAACAATAAACACTAAACTAAAAGCTCCACTAAGCTCAACTTCACACTACACCAGAAGAGGGCAAACTAAGGCCAGGGGGTCACACGTGGCCCGCTGAGCCATTTCATGTGGCCCGCAGAGCCTTTACAAGGAAGACAACTTTTAAATCCAAATTCATACGGTCACTCAACATTCTTAAAATGGCTACCTCATATCTGGCAAAGTCATATCAGCGTGAATGTATTTCTTATTGTTGACATGGTCAAGTTTCCAAGTTACCCGAGGCCCTTAGGTCAGTATTCTACACCTGATGTGGCCCTTGGGCAAAAATAATTGCCCACCCCTGCACTACACTGTCACACGTCCGACCTCTATTAAGTTCCCCTCATCTGATCAAAAGTTAGTAAACGTCTTAGAACAAATACCCCACCCCACCCCACGCCACCCGCCCCAGACATCTCCCAAAACTGACTTGCACAGAATTCTAGAAGACACATGAGGGAGTGGGAAACAACATCCAAGCACACAGATACAAACGCACATTCACACACATTCACACGTAGACAGACACAGACAGACACAGGCAGAGAGGGAATGATATTAGGAAACGCACAGTTCAGTCAACAGGGCCTACAGTCATAGGCACCAAATTATGGGGGCCCGGACTTTTTTGACCCCCCAAAGACAAAGGGGGAGGGGTAGAAACTCCCAAATTATAATGAAAATGTTGATTGTTGTCTTCTATCTGTCTGTGCACACACATCAGTCATTACAATATTCTACAGTTTTGACCTCCCAATGTTGAGCTTAAGTCATCGCCTTTGCCTACAATAGAATAGAAGAGAGTACAAGAGAATACAAGAGAACAGAAAATAATAGAACAAAATACAGCAGTGTTATCATTTGAACACTGTCATTATTCACATGTGCAATGTAAACGTCATCTACATACACAGCAAGGCTGAAAGCATTTCACTCATTAGAGCAACGAGTGCTGTATGTGCATTCTTACACTTTGATTTTGTCTTTCATAGTAAATGTTCTTTTTTTTTCTTAACCAAACTTCATGTTTCCCCTCCTGTCTTGTGTGCCACTTGTTTAGGGTTCCCAAAAGACAAATGACAGTGAAAGTGACGTCACCGACCCACCACCACTGATAAAGCAGGTGGGTGGAAAACACACAGAAGTGTGTGTGTGTTTGTGTGTGTGTGTGTGTGTGTGTGCGTGTGTGTGTGTGTTTGTGTGTGTGTGTGTGCGTGTGCGTGTGCATGCAACATAAATAAATAAACGTTTAAAAAAAACTGTTAAAATACAGACAAAAACAATTAATATTTTATACTGGATAGCATATTACTGTATAGGAATGCGCTATATAATTGGTTCAGGCTTCTAAAGCAGCTTCCTTCCTGCTGACAGAAGTGGAACGAAGGGGAATACTTGAAACATTGGCTTGAATGTGAACTAGACTTATAGTGTAGATATTGGGAAGAAAAAAAGGTAAACAATAGACGTTACCCTGGACGTCATGTTCGAAAGGGCTGGCTGACATACAAAGGAGTGTGTGTGTGTGTGTGTGTGTGTGTGTGTGTGTGTGTGTGTGTGTGTGTGTGTGTGTGTGTGTGTGTGTGTGTGTGTGTGTGTGTGTGTGTGTGTGTGTGTGTGTGTACAGTAAAGTACAGTACAGTACAGTACATCTGGGATTGCATATTACATCTGAAATGTTAAAGGGACACTGTGCAGGAAATGGTCAAAAAAGGTACTGCAACTATGCTGCTCATTGAAATTGGGCTGCCTATTGCCAAATTTGATCTTTACATGGAAGTTTGCTAAGTAATAAACAAATATTTTCTAGTGTGGTCCAATTACAGTCATTTTTGCAGCTAAAAATTGCTATTTTTGGAAATTCAAAGTGGCGGACCATGGAGAAGATCCCCCTTTTCATGTATGAAAAGTGCAATTTTTCCAGTCATAATGAATACTTAGAATTTGATGCTGGTGGTAAGTATTCATGAAAAAGGTAACATTAGTGAATGGGCAGCATAAATTCTGGAAATAAACAACAAAAGATCTCACACAGTTTCCCTATAAATCATTGGCCAGTAAGACAGGACTAGACACTGCCCTACAAAGCAAAAAGGCCAAAAGGTTACTGCATTGTTGAAAATTAGTTATTGTGATTATAATGACAGATATATCAAAATGTAAAATAACATAAAATGATTGCTCTGTAAAGAATGTAGTAATATAGAGTACCAAAACTGATGCATTTCAATCTACCTAAACCTACTTAGACTGGACAAGAGAAAAATTGTAAAGTTGTTATAGAGCTAGTTTGGAGCTATGTGAAGTTACTGTGTTTTTTGTTTGCTTTGTAGGGCAGTACAGTAGGCCTGTACTACAATAATATTCCTTTTTGGACGGCTTTGTTCAGTAGCCTTGCTTTGCTACATTTGAGCTACAGTACTGTTAAATCTCTACAGTCACTGATAGAACAAATCAGTGTTAGTCATTGATGCACACCAAACACAAACACTACACGGTAAAACATTGCAGCCAGCTAAACATAAAAAGTAAGTTGCCCTGCTGTCTTAAAGGGACACTGAGTGAGATTTTTAGTTGTTTATTTCCAGAATTCATGCTGCCCATTCATGCTGCCCTTTAAAGGGACACTGTGCAGGAAATGGTCAACATTAGTGAATGGGCAGCATGAATTCTGGAAATAAACAACGAAAGATCTCACACAGTGTCCCTTTGGGAAATAAACAACAAAATATCTCACACAGTGTCCCTTCGGGACACTGTGTGAGATATTTTGTTGTTTATTTCCAGAATTCATGCTGCCCATTCACTAACGTTACCTTTTTCATGAATACCTACCACCACCATCAAATTCTAAGTATTCATTATGACTGGAAAAATTGCACTTTTCATACATGAAAAGGGGGATCTTCTCCATGGTCAGCCATTTTGAGTTTCCCAAAATAGGCATTTTTAGCTGCAAAAAGGACTGTACTTGGGCCATACTAGAAAATATTAGTTTATTACTTAGTAAACTTTCATGAAAAGATCAAATTTGGCAATAGACAACCCAGTTTCATTGAGCAGCATAGTTGAAGTACCCTTTTTGACCATTTCCTGCACAGTGTCCCTTTCAGGGCTTGACATTAACTTTCTTTTTCTCACCGGCCACAGTGGCTGGTGGTTTTCCCAGCCTTTTTACTACCCACAGTTTTGTTGACAGTAAATATCTTTACCAGAAAATGAGGAAATGATCAAATTTACCAAAATAATCAGTGCTCTGAACATAGTATGTTAAATGAATCAGACTAATAGAATCGGAAGTATCTTTCTTGAACTTGAATATAACAAAAGGTGCAAAAACAGGATGTAGGCTACTATGCCATACCCAAGAATAAGTTACCTGCCAAAGTGCCTAGTGAGAGTATAAGGATTGCAAGCCACAGCTAAGTACCCCTTTTTGGCCGGTGGGCAGGTGCCAATGTCAAGCCCTGGTACACTGACTTGCAGACACAAATCAGG
Source organism: Engraulis encrasicolus (assembly GCF_034702125.1). Classification (NCBI taxonomy): domain Eukaryota; kingdom Metazoa; phylum Chordata; class Actinopteri; order Clupeiformes; family Engraulidae; genus Engraulis; species Engraulis encrasicolus. The sequence goes on along the minus strand of NC_085864.1, from coordinate 7,609,149 downwards.
ATTTCCCCTCAGCTTTACATAGTTATGTTAAGTGTCTTAACAAGCTTCTTGAAGAGAGATCAACCTGTCATACCTGTAATACTTTTTTCCAGAGATCATGCTGCCCATTCACCAATGTCACCCTTTCTCTCCAATACTTAGAACACCAACATGAAATTCTAAGTATTAATTATGACTGGGAAAATCACTCTTTTCATACATGTAAAAAAGGCTGATCATTTTTTGCTGCAAAACTTACTGTACTTTGGTCAAACTAGTAGATATTAGTTTATTACTCAGTAAATATTCATGAAAAGATCAAATGTGGCAATAGGCAGCACAGTTTCAAAGAGTAGTATAGTTTTAATCCCTACTCTGGCCAGTGGCCACCGTCCTACATATTGCACCTTTAATGGGTTAATGGATTCTATCTAGCCTACACAGTTGGCTACACTTGATGTCCATTTGACCTCTGACCTTTGCCCTCGCTGGCTGGCAGACTGGCACACTGCGCTTCTGCGGCACCACGGAGTTCGCCAGCGGACAGTGGGTGGGCGTGGAGCTGGACGAAGCGGAGGGCAAGAACGACGGCAGCGTGGGAGGGGTGCGCTACTTCATATGCCCCCCCAAGATGGGTAAGACACACACGCACACAAATACACACACACACACACACACACACACACACACACACACACACACACACACACACACACACACACACACACACATAGCGTAGCAGTGGTGTGCAACTTCATATCCCCCTTACTTTTTAATTTTATTTCATGCCTTTTTTCTTCATTTTGTTTTCACGTTAATGTATTTCTCTTGTATGCAACATGTTATTCTTAGGGTTGCCTGACTAACTTACTGTACTCTGCATATCGCTCCCCTGCAGGACTGTTTGCCCCCGTCTCCAAGGTGACCAAGCTGGTGGACCAGACCCCCTCCTCCGTCACCTCCACCCCCAAGACCCCACGCATGGACTTCTCCCGCGTCACCGGCAAGATGAAGAAAGACAAGAAGGAGAAGGAGAAAGAGAGAGAGAGGGAGAAAGGTGAGGAAGAGAGAGGATAAAAGATGGAGATACACACTAAACAGCACATTGGAATGGCACAAATAGACCAGGCGCGACTTGAGCGATTCCTGCGACGGAGGTAATTGACTTTGTTTTGAGTTTCTGGTGACAGTAGAGCCACAAGTGATTTTGGCGACTAGAGGCGATTTCAGCGACTTGAGCGACAGTTTGTAGTTGGACTTCAGCAAATGAGCTATGATGCGGTTCGTCGACTGCCGCCACAGCCAATTGGAATGTTGCAGTACTTGCATTCTGTCACTTCTATCGCTCTTGCTACATAGTCCAGCGATTCTCTGTCACTTAATCTTGTTGCCGTCAGTGTTTTCGCCAGATAACAGAGCTTGGATACATGAAAAAAGAGTGTTCAGATAAACTCAAGGGGCCCTCTGTGGGGACACAGTTCTTTGTGCAAGAAGGAGCTGGAGAAAGAGAAGATGAGGGAAGGAGAAAGGTGAGGAGATGAGAAAGAGAGAGAGAGGGTAAGGGTTAACATTCCTTTATTAACGTGAGTGAGGGGGAGAGCAGAAGGATGAGGAGGAAGAGATGGGTGGGGAAGAGGAGTTGGGGAAACAAGAGGAGAGACAGGAGGAAGAGGGCGTGGGCAAGGGAGGTAATTGAAGAAGAGGAGAAGGGAAAGGATGGGGAAGAGGAAGGTAAAGGAGGTGTGGGAGGAGGAAGAGGAGGATGTGATGTAATAGTCAAGTCAGCTTTTATTGTCAGTTTCTTCATTTATGCACAAGTCATACAAAGAAATTGAAATTATGTTTCTCTCTCTATACCATGCCAGGACATAGACATGCACAGGAGTGACATTTACTGACTGACATTGAAGTGCAAGACTGGACCAGTAGCAGTTATGAACAGGATGCATATGAAAGAGAAGATGAGATGACAGACAAAGAGGAAGAGAGGTAGAGATGTTCAACAAGAGCAAAGGAAGAGGAGCCATAGGGGAGCAGATGGAGGGAGGTGGAGGAGGAGAAGGATCAGGGAAAGGAGAGAATGAAGCGGAAGGAAAGAGGGATTGTAGGAGGACGATATGATGGAGGAGAGGAATAATAATGAAGCAGAAAGAGGCTGTTTGCAGAATAATGAGGAGGTAGAGTAGGAGGGGGCAGATGGAAGGAAGATGGAAAGAGAGAGGAGAAGGAAGATGAGCAAAACGTGAAAGAGAAAGAGGAGGGAAAAAATCCACACTCACGAGCTGAGTCTCATTTTTTCTCCTCTTCAAGTTTGTAGTTCTTTTGTGCACCCAGTTATTTATTTTACTCAAGAACCGTGTCCTCTTATACACAAAAAGGTGAAAGTGGACTCAAAGCACCGAGCAATCTACTGGCAGTAATGGCTTCCACGCCAGAAGAGCAGAGGGAAACTAGGAAGAAGAGAGAGAGAGAGAGAGAGAGAGAGAGAGAGAGAGAGAGAATGCAGGACAGGGATAGGATGTGAGGGGAAAACAAAAGGAGGAATGGAGAGACAGATGGAGGATACTGTAATCCGGGACACATGGGGAGAAGGACAGAGAAGGGATGGAGAGAGAAAGAAATAGAGAGAACGCAAAGTAGACACTTTGATAGGAGAGATAGAGTAGGGGGAAGCGCTGAGGAAATGTTGGTATGGAAAGGAGAAAAAGATGAGGAAGGAATGAAGGAGAAATAAGAAAAGGAAGAGGAACAGCAAGAGGGAAGGACGATGAAGCAGAGGACAGACCAAATGAAGAGAAGAGTTTGGGAAAGAGGGAGTATATGCGGGAACGAAAACATTGAGATGGACAGAGAGGGAGAGGGAGAGAAGCACTGAAGCAGTAGGAAAATTGGCCCCGATTGGCAGCAAATTTAAAATGGAGTCTGGTGAAAAGTGTCCTTAAATGAGTTTCTTTCGCAGAGACAGGGACGCTCCCAGCACAATTTGAGGCCTGATTGATTCTGAATCACAGCTGAAGGCCTCCATTTAGGCTGACCAAAGGCTTCAGATAATAATACATTCACAACACAGTAGGGTAGAGCTGAGTTCTGACATTGGCTTGCTTGTTTGTGGCTCTATGTATGCCTGGGTATTGATTATGCATATGCAGTATACATGAACAAACACTAGAGTTCATCTATTTACAGTTTTTGCCTGCTGCTTAAACACTATAGGCAGATGCTTAAACCAAAGTAGCATATCGCTAAGTTGTTGGTGCATAACTTAAACACTTATTGCTTGACTTTAAACAAAAGTAAGCATTACACTTTCATACCAGTTTAGCAAGGCACTTGCTCCTTTATGCAACACACAGACTCCAGCTGTCTACACACAATTTCATACACAAGACACTTTGTTCAAAAGTAAAATCTCAGAGTGTCATTGTGAAAACACATCTGTTAAAAAAAACAAAACACACTGATGTATGACAAGATTTAGACACAGACAATAAAACACATGCTTTCAAAATTGAACACTCTTCTGCCATGTTACAAAGTTGCATGCTTTATATTACATTGCATTTGTTTTATTTTGCATTTATTTGTTTTACTTTGATTGATTGTATGCTAAACAAGGCGAATAGCACAATGGTACTAAAGTGTAGAATATGGAGTATGGCATTGACTGACTCACGTACTGTAAAACCTAGCCTGATACATGCCGCCAAGAGTAGCCTTTTGTCTTCATCATCACATAATGTGAACATGATAGTTTGTAGAAATAGTGTCATTTTCAGAACATAACCAAGCAAGACCACTTGAGCAAACTGACTGAACATGATATAATTTTGATGATGTCATGTACATGTCAGCTGCATAGTGTGTCTGTGAAAATGTTTTGTATTTCGTGAATACCTCATACCTCATAACCAAACAAAGTAGCCTATATTGACTTGATTGTCATTGATGATTGTCATTACAGCATGTTGACGTAACCCCATATTTATATCATATTTAGATGTTTACAAATTTGTGAATATAACCAATACACAAAAAAGGTACATAAGCTCACCTACACACTGTTGTATTTAGAGTGATGTACTGTTTGACATATATTTTGCTTCGGTTTAATGTCCTGTACTGTAAGGTGCAGTTTTGTAATGTACAGTATTGAATTTTGGGGTCTTGTGAAAATGTACTTTCTGTGAGACTGAATAGACTGCTCCAAAAAGAAAGACTGCTGTGTTTTGTATAAAGCAGACAACTGTTTTAAAGTTGATCTAATTTGTTTTCTCATTTGGTGCTTTTGTGTGTCTTTTGACATGAAAGTGAGGTTTTGACAAAAGATTGTAAGGTTTTTATGGCAATGTTTATGCTTTTATAGCAGAGCTTCATGTTGCCATATATGTGATGGGTTTATCTCCAAGTGTTGAGAGTAATTGGCTTGTGTGTAGAGTTTTGACTCTATGAGCCAAATTTTGCAAATTGTGTGCAAGCAGTAGGCAAAAACTGTAATCAATGGATTCAGTCGACTAGACTAGACTCAACTAGAATTATAAACATGTGAAGTGTACGATAAAACAAGAACACACCCGGCCTTTTCCCCTACAAAAGTCGAATCATGTATTTCAAAAGGGCTTGCTGGCAGTGGCTGGCAGCTTCTGTAATGTTGGCAATAGCCAGTGTTTTGAAGTCTTGTGTAATTGGATTGACTCAATGTACCTTGTGAAATGAAAACAATTGTTATTGTTTGACAGACGTATTTCATTTTGAGCCATGTTTCTAGTGTTTTGGTAAAGTGAGTGTGTACAGAAAACGATGTGTTCTATTTTGAAATGAGTACTTTGTGTATATTTAACAGTGTGTGCTTTTGAGAAGAAAATTAACTGTACAGAAAACGATGTGTTCTATTTTGAAATGAGTCCTTTGTGTATATTTAACAGTGTGTGCTTTTGAGAAGAAAATTAACTGTTTGGCCAATTGTGTTTGGTAGGTGGTAGTCTGTGTTAAGAGTTTAGAAAAAGTATCCATAGTATGGGTAAGTGCTTGTTAGCCATTGAAAAAAAACTGTATTATGGTCATCCTCACAGCCCTGAGGAAGAAGTCTCTCTCCATGGCCAGTCTGGACCCTGACGGTGTGAAGGTGGAGCTGGGGGACCAGGTGCTGGTGGCTGGACAAAAGAAGGGCATCGTCCGCTTCTACGGCAAGACAGACTTCGCCCCAGGTGACTCATTACATTACATTACATCACATTGCGGTTGGCAGACGCTTTTTAACCAAACCAATCGAGGTAATAATCATAGCCAACATCACTAGCGGACAAAGTGCACAGGAAATATACAGAACACCAAGAGCAGATGCTAAGTAGGGCTAGTTTTTAAGTACATCAGCACAGGGTTAAGTAGAGTACATACACATACAGTCAGACTGTGAGTCCCAGCCCCAGGTGAGTCAGAGTTCACCCCAGGTGAAAGGAGCAAAGAGGAGTAGTGTTGGCCCGCAGAGACTACCACCAGCATACCCGGCCCTACCAGGGTACCAAACTCAGGCTTGACCATTACACCAAAGAATTGGGCCCATGTGGTGTGTCAGGTGTGTGTGTGATTGTTTGTGTTTGTGCATGTGTGTGTGTGTGTGTGTGTGTGCGTGGTTGCATGTGTGTGTGCGCGCACGTGTGTGTGTGGTGACCTGTTTTGGTTGCTGTTGCCTAGGTTACTGGTTCGGTGTGGAGTTGGAGCAGCCCACAGGGAAGCATGACGGCTCTGTGTTCGGGGTGCGCTACTTCAACTGCCTGCCCAAATACGGCGTCTTCGCTCCACCATCCCGCGTCCAGAGGTACACAGCAAACACACACACACACACACACACACACACACACACACACACACACACACACACACACACACACACACACACACACACACACACAAACATACTGCTGGCCCTAAATGTTCACATATATCGCTAGAGATCTGTGAAGATTCGTCAGCGTAGTCAAATTACACAATGTAGTTGCTCCCTGGGCCTTGATCCCGAACTTTCTGGGGTTCCAAAGTGCTGCTCTACCGTGACTGGCTGAGTGCAACCGTAGTCATGGTCAGTCCGTCACACACACGTCACTGTTTTATTAGTGTCTATTATTATTAATTGTTTACATTTTACATAAATATGTGAGTCTCTTGTTTTCATATGAAGAGAGTTTCAGTCATTAAGGCTGTAGGTTTGCTCCATTCCAGTCTAACCCTTTGTCAGTGAGATTGGTAAAGTGGATTCTGTCATCTTCATCTGTGTAGAATTGGGGGACCAACGGAGGGGGACGGCACACTGGTGAAGAAGGTTCATCAGGTGACAAGTAAGTAGAACAACAATAACACACACACACACACACACACACACACACACACACACACACACACACACACACACACACACACACACACACACACACACACACACACACACACACACACACAAACACACACACACACACAACGGCTATACAGTGGGTATAGCTGATTGATTGATTTGATAGAATGTCCTGTCGTCCTGAAGATGAAAGAATTGTTCTATTATATTCTATCATATTATATTATATTATGTTATGTTATGTTATGTTATGTTATGTTATGTTATGTTATATTATATTATATTATATTATATTATATTATATTATATTCATAATATTCTCTGTGCTGTGAGGGATTTTATGTTATTTATGAAAATGACCTATTTGTTGTTTCCCATGTTCCGTGTGTTACAGTGTCCCAGCCAAAACGCCACTTCAATGCGGTCAGGTCTCCCAAAGACATCACATCTGAGAGCTCCATATCACGGTAAGATACCACATCTCAGACACCATCTCTCTATGACTGTCTTTCTGTCTGTCTGTCTCTCTCTCTCTCTCTCTCTCTCTCTCTGTCTGTGTGCTTTCCATTTGTATAGGATATAAGGAAACCTGTGACCGTAATTCGGTAACCATCCTATTTGTTTGTGTTTCTCTGTTCTCTTCCAGGTTGCTTTTTTGCTGCTGGTTTCCCTGGATGCTCCGTGCAGAGATGCAATCTTAAACCATCACTTTCTTCTTCTTCTTCTTCTTCTTAATCCATCTGTTCATTCCTCTCCTCCTTTTTCTCATTTCCAACTCCATCGGTCGCAGTCATCTCTCTCTCTCTCTCTCTCTCTCTCTCTCTCTCTCTCTCTCTCTCTCTGTCTCTCTCTCTCTCTCCATCTATCGAGCTATCTGTCAGTCTCTTCCCCCTCTTTCCTCTAAAGCTATATAGATCTATTATAGAGTCTGAACTTCTTTGATTTCTATGTCTTTCTAAAATCCAATCAAACGACGATTAATATACAGTAACAACAGTGTTTTGTCCCCTTCCCCCAAACCCTGCTCCTAAACTGCAATCCAATAGCAAAAACTAGTGCCTTGTATATTACCGTAACTAACATCCTGCATTCCGTTTGTTTAACTAATAAAAAAGACAAACCCAATACACAAACAAATACAATACTTCAATCTAGACTTGAACAATGCAAATAAGACAAGAAAAGAACATAAGAAAATAAGACAAAAAAAGATTTAAAAAAAAATAAGAACCTTACAAAAGCCATTTCTGATAAAGTAACAACATCGGGTACTCTTAAAAGCTTCTGATCATAGACTTGGTCTGCAATGCTGGGCTTGACTGAAGCGCTGTTTTAGTAGTTGCCAAAAAATAACACCAAGGAACTTAGACTATCGAAATATTGCGACAACCAACTGGGTCTTCAGAGAGAGCATCCTCAATTAAACTAGCCTTGGCTCACCATCTCTCTCTCTCTCTCTCTCTCTCTCTCTCTCTCTCTCTCTTTCTTTCTTTCTCTCTCTTTCTTTCTTTCTCTCTCTCTCTCTCTCTCTCTCTCTCTCTCTCTCTCTCTCTCTCTCTCTCTCTCTCTCTCTCTCTCTCTCTCTCTCTCTCACACACACACACACACACACACACACACACACACACACACACACACACACACACACACACACACACACACACACATTGATATCTCAATAATTGATATGCCAAGGATGGACCTGACTTTCTTTATTCTGGACAGAATCAGGTTAAATCTCTTTCCTATTTGGTCCAAGTCGGCCCAATCAGAGCATGAATCACACTAGGGTTGGAGTGTGGGTCCGACTAACCTGCTTCAGTCTGGCTGCTGGCCTTAGCTTCTGTTTACAGTGTAGGCTAGTAAAACACAGCATTAGTTCGGCCATCTTGGTCTCCCAACTGGCCTTTGTTCTTGCTACCTTTTTCTCTATTTGGTTGGTGTGTGCTCGGAGCAAGATAACTCAAGCTTGCAAAATGGTTTGCCTTCTTCTGTGTCACGATTTCAGACCTTCGTGAAATGTGTTTTATGTGTATGAGGCACTTTAGAATATACACTACTCCATATAAGCATGCCACGTACGGGCAGGGATCAAAACTAAATGGCATTAATAATAAGTAAATACAGTACAATTATGTATGTGTGACTACAGGGTTTATACCAAGACTCACTGCTGCCCTCTGCTGACATAACAGTGAACCTGCATGGAGTGTGCCATAATATGCAGTGAGTATCAGCATCCCTTGTCCCATCGTCTTGTGTAGGAATGCGCAAGTCTCGTCTGGATGCACATACTACAGCCTTCACGTTAGACCAACACAGCTACAACAGATATTGTTTGGACAGCTTGACAGTTGAAGACAGTTGCTTTTGTCTGAAGAACTGACTTTTTACCATCCAAACAGTAAGCTTCCATACGAGAGACACAGGGTCAGGAGACATAAGAGAGGAGAAGTGGGGGCCATGAGTTATGCGGTCGAATGAGCTGTATTGGAGGACTGACTTCCACAGTGCATTTTGGACAAATCAAATCAGATCGTCATCAAGTAAATCAGTCAGATGGTGACCAGAGAGAGCGAGAGAGAGAGAGAGAGCGCTAGAAAGAGAGAATCAGGTGACGTAACCCCCTTTAAAGCCCCTTGTTTTAGCCAAAACATGGGAAAGGGGGCTGATGGGATTACTAAAAGGATTGAACAACCCACAGGTGTGTTCCAAATGCTGCACTCGGCCTTTTGCACTACGCTCTTTGTGGCACTCTGTGTCCTCCATAGATACAGTAGTCAGGGGTCAGCTCAGCTTGACTCCTAGAGTAGGACCCTTGGCAAGTAGAAGTAGGAGGGAAGCATAGAGTAGTTATGTCCTAGATACACAGCACTGGTGAATGCACACACACACAGTGGAGGTCCTACAATGCATGGCGCCCCGGGCGATGCCTCCCTCCGACTCCCCGCCCTTTCGTGGCTGCCAGCCTCCTAAAAAAAATCGGCAAAAATATGCTCATAAGAACTGATTAAATGTCAATATGGGGGCAGGGTTTCGTGATAGTGCCGCCCCCTCTCGGATGCCGTCCCAGGCAATTGCCCAGTCGGCCCGCCCCTAGGACCGCCCCTGCCCACACACACATTCAACTACATATTGCTGTGTAGTGGTGCGGTGTGTAATGTAGGCAGTGTACTGTACGTTGACTGGTAGTCTTTAGGTCATGTGACAGCCCTGTGTGTGTGCGAGAACAGCCATAGACGTATTTATATGTATGTCCATGAGACCAAGCCCCAGGAATGCTAACCCCTTAACACGTCATCACAGCTGATGTTGGTGTCCAGGCATAAAGCATCCCTCCCTCTCTTTTCTTTCCCACTCTCTCTCTATCTTCCTCTCTCGTCCCTCTCTCCGTCTGTCTGTTATCTGTCATATATGGTGGGCTTTGTACATGTGTGTGTGCCTCTTCAGAATAAAAAGAAGAGAAGTGGACAAAAAAAACACGACAGTCGGTATACTTCAATTAGTCCGTGCTAACACAACACGTATGTTGATCATGATAATGATATTTAATCCTTGTTATCTTGCTACGTGACTATTGATTGTGTCGTTTTTTTTCTCCACTGTATCTTTACAGAATAATAGTAATACTGTACTTTGGACACCTCGTGTGTAAGCACATCAAGAGGGATGTAACACACTGGAGAAACTCTTTAGTCGCACCTGTGTTGTAATATCATAGCCTGTGGACAGCACTGAGAAACTACAAAAAACAACAACAAACAAATGTTATGGTCCAGTTAATTCATCAGCTGACTGCTGTCTGAAAAAAGTCAAACAATGTGTGGCATCAATGGCTGTGCCACTATATTCATTCACGTTTCAGGTTTTCAGTTTAGGTTTTTTTTGCTACTTGTTAAAATCTGGTTGTAGATATATGTATATGTGAGGGATCTGGATGACTCAAGTTTAAAGACTAATGACCACTTCATGTGTCGCCAAAGGTACCATAACCTAACATGATGTAATACAATAGAAATTCATTTTTTTCATTCTTCATTCTTCATGTTTTGTTGTGCTTGAATTTGTTATATAAGAGCTCCTGGAATATTATGTATGAATGTTGTAGATGGATAATGTAAGATGCTGTATACTTTTTACTCTTCGATAACAAAGTAGTCCGTTCCAGTGTCAAAGAGTCCATGTTTCTCAGACATGCTGTTCGTGCAGTGTGTCCATATACAGTGGTTATTAAGTTGTTTACTAGCAAAGCAAATTTCATTTCAGTTACAACTTCCTGCTCACTCCATTCATGTCTTTATCTGTTAAGGAACTTGAGACATTTTAAGGTTGTTCCTCTTATAAAAGAAATAATTATGCATCAATCTCATTCATGTATGAAGTTGGGCGGTACCATTGCTTTTCAACTGTTCATTTTTTTTCTTGTCTGAAAAAGATATATTTTAATAATTTGAGGACAGACTTTTTTACGTGCTTATGTTACACCGGTTATAATATCGAAGTCAATGTCTTGTGTCTCAATGACTGCAGATATGTGGAGATAAATGTAAAAGCGGGATTAGTCACCGGACTCATAAACTGAAGATGCATGCTCTCTCTTCTCTCTCATGGTGTATCTTTTTCCAAATGTGTACCAGCATGAAAATGCTTACAATTAATACCCTGATCGTGGACACTAATAAAAATTTGATGTTCTTTTATACACCGTGGTATTGGAACTTTCTTGGCTCCTTAGACAATGTTTGAGTCAGACAAAAAAGGGAGTTGGACCCATGGGATCAGATAAAGGCACTTTATTTTCAGCATCAGATAACAGCAGTGAATGCTAATACAATGTTCTCCAAAGGCAATAAATTACAAATACAAATAAATAAGAGGTAGAATGTGTCAATAAATAAACCGTACATTTGGTTGGCCAGTGAATAATCCCTACAGAATGTGAGCCATCCTCTTGACCCCGTGCATGTCTTGAATCTGACGACCCCACTGGGGCTCCTCACGGTCGTCGCTGCTGGACGAACCGGGACTCTTGGTGCGGATGTTCTGTCTCTTGCGACGAGCACGGCGATTCTTGAACCAGACCTATGGAAATAATAAATTGAAGACTCGTTAGACGTGAAGCCATTGGGAGAAAACATAGAAGCCACATGTCATTAAAACTCATTAGACGCGAATCCTTTGGGACATGAACTTAGTAGTAGGCATGACAATTTACATCAGTTTGCATACAGCATTACGCACAGACGGTAGGCCTAGATTTAACTTACCCTGACTGTTTCCTCCGAGAGGCCGGTGTTTCTGGCCAGTTGTGCCCGGGCCTCCACGCTAGGGTAGTCGGTGAGGCTGAAGAGATGGTCCAGTTGTTTGGTCTGGCACTCCGTGAACACCGTGCGCATTCTGCTGCGCTGTCGTGGGTTGGCTACGTGTGGGCAACACACCGGATCAGACAGAGGCCCTATGTAGACAAGAAAAACAAGCATGTGTAAGACTAGAGAACACCAAAGAGATCTTGTTAAAACGTGGGTTTAAGGGGAACCCCAAGAAGAGATGTAACATCAATATCATCGGTCTTTTACCTGTTTCGTACATGTAGGAATCCGGGTGGTTTGGCAAAGTGGCGCCATAGTAGTAGCAGTCTGTGCAATACGGGTAGCCCGGCGGGCTGATCTTGTAGAGTGGAAGCGCAATTGGCATCCCATATGCCCGAAACTCAGTCAGTCCCATGGCATGGCCAGAGTTGTAAAAGTGAGATCCCATTCCAGGTGGAGATGTGCCGTTGTTGTTGGTGTCCAATGACCGGGAACGCTGATCCAAGTCTCCAGAGCGCGTCAAGATGTGGTCGATGGAAAAGTTAGAGAACCTGGAGACCTCCATGAATCAAAGTTACCACGAAGACAGACAAAATTAGATTGAGTGCTATCAGTGAGGACGAGTCCCTATCAAGTGTCTGTTCTCTCTCTATCTCTGTGTGTGTGTCTGAGATTATGAGGCCTGATGGACTGTCCACAAACTTATACACGGACATACTGAAGGAATAAGATCACAAGCCCCGTTAAGGGCCGTTAACACCCTTTTGTTTCGATAATGGCGCGCGTAATAGAACATGACTCTTCAAAGTGCTATGGACTTTTGATAATGCCCTGGTGTCCATTATCAAACGCTGTCGATGCCTTTGATTCAGATGATACTGCTTTGATACAGTCATCATGTTCAATGATTGAAGTAATGCGATTGCTGAAACCTTAACTATATCCTATGGTATTTGGCGGTCTGCGGAATTAAGTGTAGGATAGTCTGGAATTTGTCTAGGTACAATCCAACGATCAATAAAAGACTCACTGAAATAACCCTGTGAACTCATGGATACATTTCCTCCAAATCAGCGTGGCTCTTGATGTGGATTCGATGGTGTCGGTGGTTTTGGAAACGTGTGAGTGTCCATCCCTCAAGGCGCATTCGCACATGAACTTTTACATAGCTTACTTTTTAATATCACGGTATTAGAACCTGACGTATAGGCTATGATGGGTATTTGTGGTGTGTAAAAGTAATCAATGCCATATGTGACATAGATGACCTACCAGCAGCTCTGCCGTTCACGACGACTCGTGCGCAACCCGCATGAGGTACACTTCACGGCAGTAGCCTTGTGCACTTGCTTTCATCATTATATCTGTGTGATATCAATTTAATACCACAACGATAACATTTATCAATGTTTTTCCATTTCGATAATTAATGAAAAGCGGACGAGGTTGTTGAGGGGGAAAAATCTGGGATGAATTTCTCAAAACCAAAGTTGCTTACTACATTAGCTACTTTGTTGTTTTCAATGCGTTTTCCCATTGGCAACTACCGAAGTTGCTAACAGGCTAACAACTTCTATTTTGAGAAACTCACCCTTGATTAGGTGAATGCACAGTAGCCTGCCAACATGGATAGGAGTGATGCTGATGGACGCAAACACCAGATGAATGATCGCAGTCACAATTGGGTACATTTTATTTCGTTACATAAAAGTATATACAAAGTAACAAAACAAAAACATAAAACAAAGTAACAAACTACATAGCATGGGTCAACGGATTTAGGGGTGGCGCGATGCCCGAACAAGTTGGCAACGTCATTGAAACCATGACCGCTTCCTTTATGAAATGAAACTTCTTTGATAAGTGTAACTGTCGACATTGTTCAAAGACGCATTTAGCATATCATAGCACACGCGCTTTCATCTGTTCATCATCAAATCACTTCAAACATGAATCTGAGAAAAGCTGTCAATGGTGTTAGGAAGTCAGAACGTCCCATTCAGCCTAGTTTTATTTCCCACTGTCCATGAATATTGCGTTGTGTCCTTACTACTGATCTGAATGGCACAGTGGTAATAGTTTTAAACAATTTCATGATTTACTGAAGTAAGGCCTAATGTAGGCTATGTATGCACACATAGGCTACAGGAATATAATATGTGCAGTATTAATGTATATGAATATAAAGCAACGCAAGTTCAAAGAAACTCACTTTTTCTTTTCCGTAACACAGGTCATAGCATAGGTAACATTAGTTCACATCCAAAGTCAAACAGGAAAGCAGTAACTGGGTCTTTCAATGTTTTTCTTTATTTTCTGCTTGGAGTTGGATAATGTGCAGATACTCATTTCAAAGGTATGCAATTACACTAATTTGCAAATTGCAATTTTTTTAAAAAAAAAATCACAAAATCACACTAAAACATGCACAGGGAACACCCAAACAGACACAAAGAGAACCCCTTCAGCATCACACACACACACACACACACACACACACACACACACACACACACACACACACACACACACACACACACACACACACACACACACAATCCTGTCAGCAAATCAACAATGAAGAGATGATGGGATCCTGAGATCCTGTGTGCATGGGCCCCAAGCTGCGGATTGGTCCACCGAGAGTGTAGCGGATTGTGGATTCTGTGGCTGAGTGGAGCATGGAGGGAGGGTATTCCACCAAGATGGATCAATATAACCAGGTTTTGGAGGAAGTGGTAGATCAACAAATAAAAGGGGACAGAGTCACTTGTCTTCTTATCTAAATTATATCTACGGGCTATCTATCAGCCTGTTTACCTCGTAAAGGTTAACAAATCCAGATGTATCACTTAACCAGGACCCCCTCAGCTGTGCTGTGCTGTGCCGTGCTGTGTTGAACCCCTTTGCGCAGAGCCTACGTTACAACCTTACTGTCACCAAAATTGTAATGGCTATGTCTTAATCTGTTATTTAAGGCTCTCTGTAATGTCATAGCAATGTTCTTATGATGCAGTTGATAATTTTCAGCAGATAGTGAATAGGCCCGCTGGTGACCCCATCTTCACACAGAGGCTATACTACATGTTGAGTGTCTAACCCCTGAAGGATTCAGTGTGTCAGAGGTCATTCAGCCACAAAGCAC
>NC_085864.1:7549370-7589370 GCF_034702125.1 Engraulis encrasicolus | reverse complement strand
AGCAGGCAAGCAGAAACAACAACGCCCCACCTCTTGACTGCACACCCTGACTGAATGCTGCGGTACACCACGAGGGTAATCTAGCCTGCACTTTAAAAAAAAGAGATGGTTTCCCAGATGCACTGCTCCTCAAATAACACCACCGCTGCAAGTGCAGCTTTCCTCATACAGTATATATATATATACGCCTTTTGTTTCATGTTGATAAATATTCCTTCGTGAACATATTGTGTAATTCCCTGCAATCCCTTGGAAAACATGGCCCCTTACATAACCACCCCGGAAAAAAATGGGTCGTCATTTGAGTATGTATGTCCAGCTTAGCCAATCACAGCGAGGCTCTTTCTCTCCACATAGAGATTTGCCTGCATTCAAATCAAGCCACATGTCTGTGCTATTTCATGAAGGCTTTACAGCCCCCAATTTCATATGACACATTCCCATTGTGGCTCCAGTTGTGAAAATCTGCTATTGTCACTTGACAAACCTGGTTAATAAGATAAAATACAACATAAATACTTGCTTATTATAAACAAATATTTCATTATTATGGCTTTTTAAAAAATGTATTCAGGCAATGATTGCTTTTTTTATTCACTCAGACCATGCTGTGTTTCCAATTAACCTTTCAGACATTGGCAGGACATAATTACACAGTGAAGCTTAATTATTCCAAAGGTTCATCTTGGCTAGGCCTATTTTTTTTTATTTTTTTTAAACTAGCTTAGTAGTAAACCAGGTTAATTTAACATTGAGGTAGTGGTAAATCATATAATAGAATAGCATAAATGCCTCATTTTCCAAACTAAATCCCATCTGTGAGCTATCTTTTTGCAGGTTTTACACTTCCGGTGGGTTATATTAGCCAGGTTTATCACTTAGCCTTGTTTTTGGAACAGTATAGATAAAGTATTTTCCCTTAGCCTACAGCTCATGCAACCTGCTCAACTCCGGGTGGGTCAGGTGAAGAGCCCCTGCAGGTGACTACAAGCAAACCAAGCGAAGAGGAGTGGGGGCGTGGTTTCAATCCAGTTGCCAGCCACCTGAGCCAGGTAGAGTTTCAAGACCTGTGAATGACGCTCGCCCTCCTGTTGGATACGACAGGAGAACCACGGGCTCTGTTGCCATCCATCTTTCACACCGACTGACCCCCTTTGCAGTTTTGTCAGACGTTAGATTAATTACTGTTAATTCACGACACCACCACAGCATACCTGCTTTGTCACGCGTTAGCTGATGTTTGGAAGGCACCTCGGCGTTCCAGAGAATCGCTACCTGCTGAATCAGGAACTTCAAAGAGGAGCGTGAGTGACAACCTCGGGCACTTTTATTGACGTAAGTTCACATTGCACATAAATCAAACAAACTTTCAGTAGCTGCCTGACCTGGATTAGAAATTTAGTTACATTTCTGATTAGGCACATTTTTGGGTGTTATTTAATTTGAGCCGTGCTATCTTTCCTAACTTTAGCTACATATTTTTGCCGACACGCTTAGCGATAAACAACTAACAACTCCAAATGATTGCAACTGTCTGTCCTCAACTCGTGTCTTTTCAGCCATTGATGTGCGCAGCTATTCTGGACTTTACGGTCCCATTCACTTCAATTCATTTTTTTGGCGTTTTACATATTTCGGACCGTGCGGACGCCGCTGTACTCGTGCGAGGAAAACAACAATTGTCTCGGGTGCTAAACATGGTCATGGAACGGCTTCCTTAACCAGAATGGTGTGTGTTGTGTTATTTCGAAGATAATTAAAGAACATCGTATTACAATGGGATTTCTCATAGGCATGGTTTTGCATGTCTCTTATCTCTTTTCATGTTGACTGAGCGATCACCGTTACAAGTTTACAAGGTGCCCAGCGCACATATGTATGCATACAAAAAGGAAGAATACATTTCACAGTGTAATTCTGCAAATAATTCACTTCAAAGTTAAGTGTTATTACATAGGCACCATGGTCATCAATATGTGTGTAAGAACAAGTGAAAAAACAAATCGGTCAGTTTGTCAAAGAGGAGACGGTAGATATGCACCATAATACACAGTATTCATCGAAATATGCTCATGAGTTGTATGCTGAAGAAATACTGTACGCACAAATATCTATTTACTGAATTAGACTAATCATGGCCTATCAGAAGTGAGGTAACATACACGAGTGTAAAAATTGTCCTTTGATGGGCCTTGAACCCACAACCTGTGGAATGGTAGGCATGACTCCATCCACTAAGCTACCACAGTTTCAGTAAAAATTGTTTGACCAGAAAACTTCTTGTTGTGCACATTATCACAGCACTAAAAAATCATATAGGCCTACAATCATTTCTTCATCATACTTCAGACAATGAGGTAATGGTGCAGGGAAAATATATTTTATATGATTTATTGTGTTAAAATGCACAACGACGACATATCTTTCTGGTCTTAACATTTCTTATGAAACTGTGGTAGCTTAGTGGATGAAGTCATGCTGTCCATACCATAAGTTGTGGGTTCAAGGCCACTCAGCATTCAACTTTTACTCACGTGTATGTAACCTCACTCCTGATATAGGCCTACATTATAAGGCTTATTGGGAAAATAAATATTTGTGCCTTCAGTATGTCTTCAGCATATCTTTCAGGAGCACATAGCGACACATACTGTGTATTATGCTACATATCATCCACAGTGTCTGCTTTGAGAAATTAATCATTCTCAATTTGCACTACTTATTACATATGTGGTATGATCTGTTAACTTCAGAGTTACTTATTTTCAGAATTACAGAAAGTTCTGATCATTCTGCACATTGTAAGATGAAATGGTGATGACGCAGTGAACATGCTAAGAGATATGAAACCTGTCCAATCATGCAAATGACATCCCACTATAATAAGATTTTATTCAATTTTCTTCAAAACAACACAACACATTGCAGAAATTCTTGTAGCCATCATATGTAGGCCTATAGGATGTAATGGAAGCATTTACACATTGTCAGCAGCGCAAGCACCCTTTTCTCACAGACCCTTGATGTGCCCTACAGACAGACTTGAAGTACTTTGTACATGGGCCCATCTAAAACATGCAGTACAATGTTAAAGGGACAGTTTGGTCAATTTCAACATGCAGTTGTAATGCTCACACTACCCTGGACTTGTCAGTGCCTGAGATTTTTTTTTCTTTCTTCAGCCGATCC
Organism: Engraulis encrasicolus; assembly: GCF_034702125.1. Classification (NCBI taxonomy): domain Eukaryota; kingdom Metazoa; phylum Chordata; class Actinopteri; order Clupeiformes; family Engraulidae; genus Engraulis; species Engraulis encrasicolus. The sequence continues at coordinate 7,586,181 of NC_085864.1, read as the reverse complement.
TGGTCATTGTAATGGGGGCAGCTCTTTGTTTACATTTCAAAAAAACATTTTTATTTATTCCCAAAAACATCCAAAAGGTTATAAAACATCAGCAGACAACTAGCAAGCAGCAGTACCTTTTGGGAAAATATTTGGAGTTGGCCTATGTTTTATTTTTTTTAAATGTAAACAAACGCTGCCCCCATTAGAATTGCTCATATCTCGGAAAGGGCTGAGCCGAAAAATGTGGCATCACCAGGTACTGACAAGTCAAGGGTAGCGTGAGCAATACAACTGCATGTTGAAATTGACCAAACTGTCCCTTTAAGATTTTGTTTGTTAATTCTTAACCTACAAACATGGAAAAGACAGAGGAGATGAAAGACATTGGAAACTTCTTGAATGTAGCAATCCCATTACAATAGAAACAACATGAATTGTTTGCCAATTAATGACTATATGTAGTAGCCTAGCCCAGTGGTTCCCAACCTTTTTCTTCAGGGACCCATGTTTTTACTATTGTAAGGTTTGGTGACCCAGCGCCCGCATGAGAGGAAGTCACTCGATACGCTCTGTCTCCTACGAAAACTCATTTTAGTCATCATTTTATTCCTCAATTCGTCTTTGTTCAAAAACAGAATAAATGTTTAATGTAGCACTTAAATTTTGTTGCTTCTATGCATTTGTCATTTATTCAACATGGGCTACATATGGTATTAAAATGAAACCCCTTAAACTCAAGAGGGCCTCGCGACCCCCTGTGGATCTTTGGCGACCCATAGGTTGGGAATCACTGGCCTAGCCTATAATGCAACCTTTGTTATATAGCCTAATAGTGAGTTAAATTGAATCCGAATGTCTCAGCGTGCCCTACAATATCGCCCCCCTGTGGCCACATTAGCTAATGAAGATAATGTTGCTTGAGTGATATGTGGCATGTGCATTATTGAGGAAAGAGACGTAGGCTATGTGCCATCAGTATTTTTCCTTCATATCATTCAGAAGCATGGTGTGATGCATACTTTGTACTATGTTGCGCATATCTACCATCTCCTCTTTGACAAACTGACCGATTTGTTTTTTCACTTGTTCTTACACACATATTGATGACCATGGTGCCTATGTAATAACACTTAACTTTGAAGTGAATTATTTGCAGAATTACACTGTGAAATGTATTCTTCCTTTTTGTATGCATACATATGTGCGCTGTGCACCTTGTAAACTTGTAACGGTGATAGCTCAGTCAACATGAAAAGAGATAAGAGACATGCAAAACCATGCCTATGAGAAATCCCATTGTAATAAGATTTTCTTTAATTATCTTCGAAATGACACAACACACACCATTCTGGTTAAGCAAGCCGTTCCATGACCATGTTTAGCACCCGAGACAATTGTTGTTTTCCTCGCACGAGTACAGCGGCGTCCGCACGGTCCGAAATATGTAAAACGCCAAAAAAATGAATTGAAGTGAATGGGACCGTAAAGTCCAGAATAGCTGCGCACATCAATGGCTGAAAAGACACGAGTCTGTCCTCATTAGTTCTTTGCAGTTGAGTGTAGCCAGACATCAAGTCAAGTCCACATCTTGGCACGAGGCCTGGGGCTTCTGAGCGCGCGGACCTAGTTTTCTTGGACTGTGTGTGTGTGCAGATATTTATTCCCGAGTGGCAATGCCAATGGCATTAGATGAAAGAGAAACTTGAGAGGATCCGTCCAGCAGAGTTGTGTGGTTTTTAAAAATTAAAACCAGTTGCGAGGTTGTGGCGTTCAGTAGGGCACGAGTAGGATGACACAGTGCCCTTAGGTTACATCTGGCGGTGGTGTCATTTAACCGTTTAACCTGGCCGTTTCCTCAGCGACAGAGAGGATGCGTGTTCAGTCAGCCCTGGCCTGAGTTTATGGCCTTCTGGTTCTGGGTCTCAAATGTAACTCAATCGATTCGGGGGAAATAGGCCCAGGAGTTTTAAGTAACAGGACAGCATGATTAATTAACCTGAAAATAACTGTGGTTCTTGGGGAATTGCTTTAAATTAAGGTTCTGATTGGTCACCCAAAGGAATCTGCCTTGCTTATTCCTTTCTGTAGTCTATAAGATGGGCCTGCTATTCAGGGGGGACAAAGGGGACAGTTGACCCGGGCCCAGGGAGAGATGGGGCCCCAAAATTGGTTCCTCATTACATTGCATCTATTTGCCTAGGGGGGCCTTTCAGATGACTTCACCCTGGGCCCGGACAAAGCTGTGAGCGGCACTGCCGGGTTAAGGGGCTATCTCTTGGTTGGTGCATATATTTCATGCCTACCTTTATTAAAAGGTCTAAATATGACTGATAACAATCCAACTCTCAGTCTGGCAGTTCCACCACACTGCCTAAATCCTTAAAACTTACACTGACCTGAGCCAAGGCCGGTGTTCTTTCTGGGTGATTAAGATAGCTGTTTGACAGCGATAGCTTTCATCTCAAACGGATATAGGAGTGTGTGCGCCAGTGGCAAGTGAGTTCTTATCCTTTATTAAAAAGGATGCATTATTCATCGGGTCCTTGACACTACTTTTGGAGAATTGCTTTGTTCATCAGAGAGAGAGAGAGAGAGAGAGAGAGAGAGAGAGAGAGAGAGAGAGAGAGAGCGCGAGAGAGAGAGAGACTCACTCTACACTCTCTCTGTATCCCTATCTTCATCGCTTTTTTGGAGTGAATGCTCTCTCTCTCTCTCTCTCTCTCTCTCTCTCTCTCTCTCTCTCTCTCTCTCTCTCTCTCTCTCTCTCTCTCTCTGTTCTCCCCCGCCTCTCTCACTCACTCTGTCTCAAAGTGTGTACTGTGTATAGTCTTTCGGTGTGTCTGAGTGTCCAGGCTGCTGCTACTATAATGTACTGTACTGCGTTCACTGGAGAAGAGAGACGGGTTCAGAGGGTTTCGCTTGCATCCCCTGCACTGGCATGGAGCTGCTTGCGTCACTCAGGGAGCCAAAATCCCCCTAACCGTAACTGATTCTCACCATATACACACACACACACACACACACACACACACACACACACACACACACACACACACACACACACACACACACACACACAAGCGCTCATCAGCATGAGAATGTGGCTCTGACCGGGGATGGAACAATGCACTTGTCCCGCAACCAACCAACCCCTGTCCACGCAGAGAAAAGGAGAGAAAAGAAAGGAAGATTCCTTCAGACCCTACATACTCCGTCATCCCTCTATTGGGCTGTCTTCCTTGTTGTCAATTCTCTTCTATTCTTTTCAAAATGGTGGACGTAGCAATTGGTGACCATGTGGTGGCGGACGGCCTGCTTTTCACGGATGGCTTTGTCACAGGCAGTGAAGGATTATGGGGGTTTTCAGTTGTGAGTTTAAAAGAGTAACTGTGTGCCGATCTCATTACATTGTGTTTAGCAGTCACCTTTTTTATTTTTCTTACATCCATTTGGAGACACTTTTGACCAAAGTAACTTACAAAAAGAGAACACGCTGTCTTGTAGTCCGTAGTACTCATAACATAATGATCTAGGCCTACAAGTGATACAGCAACACAACAATGGCTTCTTTCTAACTGCACAGGTGCAGGAGACATGACTTGGTCCTCATAAAAAAACATGATCGTTCAATTGTGTAACCAATGAACAATGAGTTGCAGACATTATACTGTGTTCCAGTGGCGTGCACAGACATTTTGGGGGCCGGTGCTCCTGTTCACTCCTCTCTCTTCTCTTTCCTCCTCCTCTAACCTCTTCCCTCCTCTCATGTCCTGTCCTCTTCTCTCCACTCCTCTCCTCTTTCCTCTCCTCTCCTCTAACATATGGAGCTTCCAGCTATATTATATCGGGCCATTTACACATTTGAAAACGTCAAGAATTTCTAGATTATCATGTCAACTTGGAACACAGTACATTGTGGACAAAACCCTTTAAAAACGTTTTTGTTCAGTGGGGCAAAGGGGCAGGTGCTTTAGCACTACCCCAATCCCTATCTGTGCACGCCTATGCTTTGCTCTGAATGTCTTCACAAGATCTTTTCTTCGTCTGTTTGCACAGGTGCACTGCACACACACCTGAGACCTGATGAGTGTGGTTCAGGTGTTTTTTAGTGATGTTTCATTTCAATAGTCCTAACTTGTGACTCTACAGACTCGTGGACTGTTATCAACCAGCTGTTAAAACCATGCTCTTGTTATCATCATAAGGGCTAAGGCTTGATTGTACGTAGGTGATAAAAGTAGGTTGTCAATAACGAAACTGAAACTTGATTTGAGTTGTCACAAATCACCTGTGCAGCCTGTGTGGTTGGAAAAATCCAAGTGAAAAAACTGTTGCCCTTGTAAAATGGCAATTTACACAGCAACAAAGTACTTTTTTTGAAGAAGTATTTGAAAAAAACTTGATTTAACTCCTACTCCGACTCGTACTATATCTGGTCATCTTTGCTGCTGGAATATGCTATGCGCTCCATTTATACACGGCTGCTGAACACAAGCGCTGTTGTGATGCAGGCAAGGATGGGTTACTGCACGCGCCTACAGGGCCCAGGCCTAGGGACCCAAGAGTCAAGGGGGCCCTTAAAGCCAAGCCTCTCTATATTTTGTTATATTCTATTCTATATTTTGTTTCTTTTAACACTATATTCACATTTTCTTGGGGGACATACCCATTAAAAAAAATCAACAACCTAGGGTCTCTGACATTAGGCCTAAAACCTTGAATCGTTTTGTGAACCTCCAACACCCATGGAGGGGGGCCTTTCTTGCTGTCTGGCCCAGGGCAGTCATAAGCCGTCCCTGGATGCAGGTCATGTGTACACTAGCTACAGTACAGTGGTCACGGCTGGGCTGGGCTGGGAAGGGAAGGTTGTGGCCTTTATGCTCTACGCTGCTGTGTCTGTTGGTCTGTGTGTCATGTGCTGGCCTGGAGCACATATGCATGAACTTTGGTCCTTATCGCTCACGGGATCTTTGATCGTGTGTGTGTGTGTGTGTGTGTGTGTGTTTTTGTGTGTTTTTGTGTGTGTGTGTTTTGTGTGTGTGTGTTTTGTGTGTGTGTGTGTTTGTGTGTGTGTGTGTGTTTTGTGTGTGTGTGTGTGTGTGTGTCCACATTTCTTCAGTGTGGGGCCTTCAAGTGTGTGAAACACCTCTAACCCTTGTGGCGACCATGAAACATGTTCTTTACTCCTGACTGTCTTGGCCTCTGGTAAAACAGAATTGCTTTGCTCATCAACATTGATAGCGTGCCAGCTGCATTCACTGGTACTCTTTCACCGCATCACTGTTTCCATCTCTCTTTCAAAGTTAATGCTCCTCCACTATCCCCTTTTCCATCCCTCTTTTCAGAATAAGTTCAGCGTATCTGTTCTTCAGGACAGTGTCGTTTTTGTACAGGATGTTGCTGTAATGTAGAGCTTTCATGGGGGGCTTAGGAAGTTTCACCTGCTTGTGTTATTTGGGCATGTGTGGCATGTCGGGACGTGTGTGTGTGGTTTTTGTGTGAATTAAAAAGTTCTTATCTACAGTAGGTGTGACTGAAAAATTTGTTCTAACCTAACATAGCTTCTTCGGAAAACAAAAGTTATTCACAGTATTATTTCAAATAGAAGTTTCTTTTTTAAGGAAACTTGTATTATTTCAAATAGAAGTTTCTTTTTTTAAAGAAAGTGTGTGCGTGTGTGTACGTACTCAGAAGACTTGAGAAAGCATATTCAACAGTCACTGCATTGTACTGTAGTCTCTGTTGCTGTTCCCTTACCCTACACACACGCACACACACACAGCGGGAACTCGTGCAACTCTGGAAAGTGAAGGAAATCAAGTAAGCAGACAGCGGAAATGAGCTTCAGATGACAGCAGGGAGTGAAGAGTGCAGACACAACGCTCTCGAGGAACGGTGTGTGTGTGTGTGTGTGTGTGTATGCCCGCCTGTGTGTGTGTGTGTGTGTGTGTGTGTGTGTGTGTGTGTGTGTGTGTGTGTGTGTGTTAGTGTGTGTTAGTGTGTGTTAGTGTGTGTGTGTGTGTGTGTGTGTGTGTGTGTGTGTGTGTGTGTGTGTGTGTGTGTGTGTGTGTGTGTGTGTGTGCTCGTGCCTTTAGTTTGTGTATTTGTGATTGTCTGTGTGTGCGCTCCTGCTCCCAATGTTCAGCGATAAGCGACCAGGCTCGGTGATGGATGAGAAGGTCATTCAGAGGTCATGCTCAGAGGCGTAAGGTCATGACCCCTCCACCGTGCATATAGTTTTATCAGCCCCTCTGTAGACACACACACATACACACTGCTGTGCCAGCAGTTTGACAGCCCCTGTTTTATCCAGCCATCAGCCATCAGACACACACACACACACACACACACACACACACACACACACACACACACACACTAGGGCTGCACAATATATTGAAAATGTATCGTTATCGTAATATCATGGCTTGCAATACACGTATAGCAAAGTTGTGCACGTATCGCAAAACGTTTTTTTTTTTTTTTAAATAACAGCTAATTTGGTGAAAAGGTTAAAAAATGTATTAAAAATGTTGACATTTTAAGTTGATGCTGTATATTTGCCATGCTTTTAATTATGTTGGAAATAAAACATTGCTCTCAGTTGTTTTATACATGATAAAGTGTAGAATGGCAAGTAGTGAGGGGAAAAAAAAAATATATTGAATGTCGCGAGTAATATCTATCGTGGTGTACAGTCATGTTATCGTGTATTGCATATTTTTTCTAATATCGTGCAGCCCTAACACGCACACAAATTAGTCACAAATGCATACACATGGACACAAAACACTGTCTCACACATACACACAAGCAAGCACAAATGTACGTGCATAAATGCACACATCCATCCGATCCATTCATAGCCCTTCACTCTGCCTTCACTGCTCCTTTCCATTCTCCTCATTCATTGTCATTCTTCTGAGTCTTTCTCAGGGACTTTTAAAGCGTACCTCCGGGAGGGAAGTCCACATGCACGGGAGTGTGCGTGCATGCACACACACACACACACACACACACACACACACACCCCTTATCTCACTCAACAGTAGTCCTCCTCCTCACACACACACGTGCGCACGCACACACGCACACACGCACACACACACACACACACACACACACACACACACACCACCTTCCTTTTTCTCTTCATCTTTCATCCTCCTTTTTCTCTCTCAAGGTTGAGTTTTGAAGGCTGTCTCTAAGGAGGTGTGTGTGTGTGTGTGTGTGTGTGTGTGTGTGTGTGTGTGTGTGTGTGTGTGTGTGTGTGTGTGTGTGTGTGTCAGGCAGTAGGAAGGTCTCTGTGTACCCTGATGTCAAGGCTATTTACACTCCCCTGCGCTACTCCTCATTCTTCACTCCCTCTTTGTCTGAAACCCCTCGGTCTCTCACTTTTCTGAAACGCTCAATACACGTACATCCTCTCTCCCACTTTTCTCTTCCTCTTCTTCCTCTTCCCTTAGATAAACTCTCTCTTCTCACTCTTTCAACAGAACTGGGTACACTACACACTCCTTTTTTTATTTAACTATTCACCGGATTTCTCTCCTTTTTTCACTCTCACGAAAACCTCTCGATACACTCTGCCCCTTTCCTGTTAATCTTCAAGTACCTTAGATGCACTCTTTGCCTTTTCACTCTCAGTCTTTTGACTATGCTGAATACACTCTCTTTTTTACTTTTGCTATTACTCCCTCCCCTGAACTGTTCTTTTTTTCACTCTTTCACCAAAACTCCTCGACTCACACTCTCTGCTTTCTCTCACCGGAACTCTGTAACACACATCTCTCTTTTCAGTCATTCATCAAAATATCTCAATGCAACTTTTTTTAATTACCTTGTCAGGCCCCCTTGCTACTCCTTGCCCTGCCCTCTCTTCAGTTCTCAGCCTTTATATACTCTACTCCCCCTTTTTCGCTCTTTCACAGAACCCCATCTTTCACTCTTTCACAGAACCCCATCTTTCACTCCTGCCAAAACCACTCTATTTATACACCCTCCTCTCTTCGCTTTACTCGTTTACTCCATCCTCTTAACCCTCTTTTCCCTCTTTGACAGAACCCCCAAAAACACAGCACCCCATGCTTTACTCTAGCCATAATCACATGAACTCATTTACTCCACACTATCTCCCCTCTTTTGCTCATTACCAGAACACCCTAGAAACACCTGTCTCGTTAACACCATACCAGAGAGAGTAGAGAGAGAGAGGTTCCATTGGCCCATTGCTTCCGGGTTCTATTATTGCAAGGGGGAGTGAGGAGAAATCCCCCTTTAGGCAGACCTAGGCAGACCTAAGGACTGTTCTATTCAATGCTGGGTCATTCCACGCCAAATCAACAAGAGCCCTCGCACTTAGGTCTCGAAAAATTCTGAAAATATTACCAAGTGTACCCATGGTACTTAAGAGAAACACTGTAAATGTATTTGAATGTAAGATGTATACTCTCCATGTTACAGCCAATTTTACTGGGGGAGGGGGGTGCCCATTTTGTTCACACTCTTTTTTTTGTCAAAGTTCACAAGCCCGTAGCTCAATAACTAAACCATGTAGGAAGTTCAAATTTGGCATGCTGGTACATAGATAGGAATAGTTTGTTGCAAAACTGTCAGTTTTGGTCTGTATGATCCTGCATCGTCATGGCATTCCCTCAAAGATGATACAAATTGTACTGGAGTTTTTGGCTGTGCTCTGTTTAGGCCTTCAGAAGACATATTTGTGCCTAACATAGCCTCTTGATTTTTTTCCCTTGTAGAGACAAGTAGGAACACTCTCATAAAAATCTATAAATAGAAAGGAAACCCCATTAGTGTTTGACCAGAAGACCTCACAAGTCTGACAAATCATTTTGGGTGTCATTTTCAGAGTACCAGAACACCTTGTGGGATTGTCCACAGATTTTTATTTTATTTTTTTCTTCATTCTCCATGAAGTCTTCTTTTTAAAAATGCAAATGAGACTTGTCTTATGTGATGTTTTCTTTTGTAATTTCCAACCTGAACATGGGCAACATGCACATTGAGGGCAATATGTTTTCTATGCGTTTCTTCCGCTGCCATCTGCTGGTCAAAAAAGGTAACAACATGACTCCTTGTGCCTGACCAACTGTCTCTTTTGGTGTGCGAACCTGCTCCCACATTGAACGCTCCTGAAATCATTTAAATTGAAAGGGATACCTGCACCCCTGCACAGGGACTCTCGGGTGATCATGTCTGGGCAAAATTTGCATTTGATTATTTAGCCTTTACATTAAATGTTATCGAAATCATGTTGCTCTCTTTCTGCATTTTGCCCATGTATAGGGTGGAAATTACAAAAGAAAACATCACATAAGACAAGTCTCATTGGCATTTTTAAAAAGAAGACTTCATGGAGAATGAAGAAAAATATAAAATAAAAATCTGTGGACAATCCCACAAGGTGTTCTGGTGCTCTGAAAATGACACCCAAAATGATTTGTCAGACTTGTGAGGTCTTCTGGTCAGACACATATGGGGTTTCCTTTCCATTTATAGATTTTTATGGGAGTGTTTCTACTTGTATCTACAAGGGGAAAAAATCATGAGGCTATGTTGGGCACAAATATGTCTTCTGAAGGCCTAAACAGAGCACAGCCAAAAACTCCAGTACAATTTGTATCATCTTTGAGGGAATGCCATGACGATGCAGGATCATACAGACCAAAACTGACAGTTTTGCAACAAACTATTCCTATCTATGTACCAGCATGCCAAATTTGAGCTTCCTACTAGGTTTAGTTCTTGAGCTACGGGCTTGTGAACTTTGACAAAAAAAAAGAGTGTGAACAAAATGGGCGCCCCCCTCCCCCAGTGAAATTGGCTGTAACATGGAGAGTATACATCTTACATTCAAATAAAGTAACAGTGTTTCTCTTAAGTACCATGGGTACACTCAGTAATATTTTCAGAATTGTTTGAGACCTAAGTATGCGGGCTCTTGTTGATTTGGCGTGGAATGACCCTGCTAGGAGTATTATGACACACCCCTTTAGGCAGACCGGAACCTGGTCATGTTAGTTGCCCATAGCAACCTATTACAATGGCTATATCTCTATGGACTTAAGGAATCTCTGACCATACTGCATCCTCCTTTTTCACTCGTCTGCAGGGCTCCCTCCTTATAATCCCTCATCGAAACCACTCTATACTTGCTCTCTCTCTCTCTCTCTCTCTCTCTCTCTCTCTCTCTCTCTCTCTCTCTCTCTCTCTCTCTCTCTCTCTCTCTCTCTCTCTCTCTGTCTATACCCACTCTTCCTGTTTTCACTGGTTTCATGGGTCCCCTGGGTCCCCAAGCCACCGCTCTCTCTCCTCGTTTCACTTGTCACCCCAAACATCCTGCTACCCCCTCGGTACCCTCCCTCCTCATTACTGCGCCCCAGTATAGGGCCCTGGAGAGGTGTGTGGTGTGTGTGTGTGTGTGTGTGTGGCGTGTAGGGGTGTATGTGTGTGTGTGTGTGTCGGGGTGTGTGTGTGTGTGTGTCGGGGTGTATGTGTGTGTGTGTGTCGGGGTGTATGTGTGTGTGTGTGTCGGGGTGTATGTGTGTGTGTGTGTCGGGGTGTATGTGTGTGTGTGTGTGTCGGGGTGTGTGTGTGTGTGTGTCGGGGTGTGTGTGTGTCGGGGTGTGTGTGTGTGTGTGTCTGTGTGTGTTCGCTTCTGATCAGAGGAGCACAGAGGCTGTCTGATCAGGCCACACAAACACTAATTAGCTTTTGTGGGCCGTGGCGACACTGTCACTTGTACACACACACAGCATCTTACACACACACACACACACACATTCTGCATCTTTCTCACACACAGTTTTCCTCTCACACACTTTCTCTCTTGCTCTCGTTCTCACCATTTCACTCTCTCTTTCTCACACACACACACACACACACACACACACACACACACACACACACACACACACACACACACACACACACACACACACACACACACACACACACACACACAGGCTGTCTGATGAGCCCACACAAACAGTAATTAGCCTTTGTGTGTGGTGGAGGTCCGCTGGCCTAGAGCCCTGGCTTGGCTTGGCTTGGTCGGGCTGGGCTTGGCTGGGTTGGCTGGGCCTGGTCTGGCGCGGCGTGGCTTGACGGGGATTGGCTTGATGTGGTGGTTGTTTTGATGAAGGCCGAGCTGTGTTGGGCTGAGCTGAACTGCTCTCATTCATCCCCTAGACTTCTTCCCACACAGTCACAGAGGCGCTCTCTCTCTCATGTGCACACACACACACAAACAAACACAGTGTCTCACTCTGTTCTACGCAGGCACGCAGGTAGGCAGGCACACACACACACACACACACAGACACAGCCTCTTCGCTCTCTTGATCTCGCTCTCACTTCTCTGTCCTTCTCTCTCACACACACACAAACACACACACACCATCTCTATTACCCGCAGGCACATACACACATGTGCCGGTACATTCTCCCGCACTTGCACTCACACACACAGACACCCTGTCCAGCCTTTTGTTTATAGCCGAAACTGTAGCTCTGTGGGGTGGGGGACTTGTTGCACAGAAAGAGAGAGAGAGCGAGAGCCTGAGAGAGAACGTAAGGTGGTGTAGCATTTCGCTAGCGAAGCAATTGTGCCACTGAGAGAGGGCGAGAGAGGGTGAGAGAGAGACACAGAGACAGGCACACACACAGAGAGAAGGAAAGCAAGAGAAAGAGTGAGAGTTTGGGACAGTGAGTGGGCATAGATGGGGCCAGAGAGGGCTTCCTACGCCCCCGGTGGCCCTCTTGGCCTCTATGAATGAAGAAGTGTGGGAAAGTAGCCCAGGGGCCACCAATGATGACGAACGATGATGCTGTTGTTGCTGGTCTGAGGCATATAGGCATGCATAGTGTTACTGAACATGATGTGTATTGAATTTGGTCTGCCATTTTCTGAAAGGGTCCATATCTCTTGTGTGTTTATTTCCAGTGCATTGTGTGACACAAAATCTGTAGCAGTTTGAGTGATTTTGCCAAAAATCCAGAGGTGCATTTCTGGAAAGCGCAGTTGTTAGCAGTTAGCAACTTCAGTAGTTGCCAATGGGAAATTGCATTGCAATCAACAGCGTAGCTAACATAGTTAGCAACTACGCTTTCCAGAAATGCACTCCAGGATGGGTCACGGAAGTGCCTTCTCTGTATATTCCCACAGCTCTATGTTCCCCAGAGGTGGAAGAAGTACTGAAGTTGTGTACTTAAGTAAAAGTAGAAGTACCCTGCGAAAAAATTACTCAAGTGAAAGTAAAAGTTGTTTCCCAAAAACGTACTTAAGTAAAAGTCCTAAGTACTAACTTTTAAATGTACTTTTCAGTACAAAAGTACAAGTAGGCCTACTCACGCAATGGCTATCTTTCTCCATGTCTACCTACTTGATCCAATAGGAAAAAGTGTCTGCAACGGTTTTCGGTTCTATTTGAACATGACTATGGAGTCCTGTTAATGTTTTTAAAAGTATATTTTCTGTCTGGGTGTCAATTTGGAAGAGGTGCTTGGTCCCGCCTCCCTGCCCGCAGCTGAGGCTACTGAAATATCCACGAAACACAACAGGAAAACCTAGGATAAATGTAACTAGTAACAAAGTCTTCTCCTAGAAATGTAAGGAGTAGAAAGTACAAGTAATTGTCAAAAAATGTAATTGAGTAAAAGTAAAAGTCTGCATTTTTATTTTTACTCAAGTAAGTACAAATTCCAGAAAAAACTACTTAAGTACTGTAACGAAGTAAAAATACTTAGTTACGTTCCACCTCTGATGTTCCCACATTCTTTTGTTCCAAATTGTGTTCTCTTAGGATTTTTCTCAATTGAAATATATTTTCCCCCTCAAAAAACATTTCTTAATGACAGGTTAGGGTAAGGAATTGTTTTGGTCTGGCACAGCTTCTACTCCTTTTGTTTAGTACTAGAATAGCCTATATCAAGTAACAACCAAGTGGAGAAGGTATTTCTCACAAACATGTTTTTACTGAACGGTCAGGTTTAGGAATTATTTTGGTCTGGGCGCAACTTAAATTGCTCTAGCATTCTTTTGTTTGGATTCGGAATTATCCTAACATAACTTTGGTCAAAATCTGCGAAAAAGTCACAGATTTTGTGTCCCAAGGGTCCATGTTCATGGAATTCTGTGAGATCAGGCTGGCATTTTTTACCCTGTACGTTTTTGGACCACACCTGCATTTGTGTGTTTGGGCAAATGTGTGTGTGAACTAGTTCTCCCTCTCCTGTGCTACTGGTGTAATTTTTTTATGTTGTTTCCTGTGTCAGTCAACCTGTGCGTCTGTTAATACTGTATGTTCACATCTATTGTTTGTGGACGTGTGTGTCTCTCTATTTTGTTCATCAGTCTGATTGTTTGCCTGTTTTGTATGGTTTATGCCCTTGCTTGTCTTCCTGTCTGTTTTCTCCTGCACCATCCCTTCCCCTTGCCTGAAGCACTGCAGTTGGGCTGAACTCACTGTCTTTGTTCTGCCATTTATGCTTGTGTTTGTGTGAAACAGAAAGAGGATCTCTCTATCTCGCTCTCTCGCACTGCTGCTGCCTATGCGACCACTTGGCTACACACGCACACGCACACACACACACACACACAAATACATGCACACCACATGCTAATACTTCATACACACACATGTACAGTCAGACTCTCAAACATAAACACACTCTGATTGTCAAGTATCTGTTCAGTTAAATAGTCTTCCAGTCCGTAATGGATCTACAGTGGTATGAGAGTTTGGAAAATTCTTATACATATTAGGTTATCTCTTGTTGAGCTTTTTATTTGAAGCAGCAACTTCATTTCCACATATGTTAAACTATAGGGAAAGAGAAACATTTCGGTTGTGAAATCATTTTAATAGATGTAACAAACAATTGTATGTGTATTTCAACAAGAGATAAACTGATGTAATGATTTTCCAAAAGGATGCCCAAACTTTCTCATACAGCCTGTATCATTTCTTTAGATATGTACAGAGATGGATCCCAGAAACATAATAGTTTCTGACACACACACACACACACACACACACACACACACACACACACACACACACACACACACACACACTGATGACCCACAAAGATCTCAGACAAAAACGAAATCAGGTTGTGGCATCTGGCCCATATACAGACCCAACCTAACCCTCTCTCTCTCTCTCTCTCTCTCTCTCTCTCTCTCTCTCTCTCTCTCTCTCTCTCTCTCTCTCTCTCTCTCTCTCTCTCCATTACAGGGGGATCTAGTGTTAAATGTAGTTTGTGTTCAGTCAGACTGGATGTCTTTGTCTAACTAAAAGAGACGAGAGAAATTACTTTTTGGTGCTTTAATGTCCCAGCCCCCCTTGAACACTTCCTCAGGAGATGCTTGGAAAATAATAAATAAGTAAATAAATGAGTAAATTAAATAAATAAAAATGTAAAAAGCCTTTCCAAAAGGGCAAGCTGTTGATTGTTGAGGCTGTAACTTTGTCCTTGATGTTCTTGTAATAAAAAATAAAGTTATTGTGGGAAGACTATAAACACACTGTATATCTAAACTATAAATGTCTTGTGAAAATGTGTTTGTTAAATGCCTTCTTCTTACCACACAGCAGGCATCAGTTCTCTTCTGAATGGGCATGGCTATAGCTATAGTAGCTATGGCTATGGGTGTCCATTACACAATTAGCATGGGGACAAGCACAATAAAAGGACCCGTTTGAACCACTGACTTCCTATCCATTGTGTTGCACACACACACACATACACACTGATGTCATTGTCAGAGCGCTTCACTCGGATGCCGCATGTCTGTCTTGATGGAGAGCCCTCTTGGGCGGTTGTGCGTGCACACACGCACACACACAGATGATTTTTGTTGTCGTCAGTGTGTTGGACACGGATGTTGCATGTCAGTCTTGATGGAGAGCCCTCTTACGCACACGGGGGTTGACATGACGCCCTGTTTTTATGTAACATTAGTTAAAAACCTACAAGAAATGGATATTTTTCCTCTTGAAAACAAATGTTAATGAAAGAAGATGTGGCACATCATGTTTCATATTAGTCTTAGATGAGAAGAAACATTTTTGTTCAGATTCATGGAAAGGTTTATAAATGTCCTGTGGTGTGACTGTAACATTAATACAACCTGGAATTTAAACAGCTATAAAATAAACCAACAACATTTTGAATGATTTATAAAGCATTTTGCATGATTGCATAACTATTAACCTTATATTAAAAAATATGAATGTGAAAAAACCTCAATATAGTAATATTAACTACAAGTTCAATTTCGTAACACAAATTGCGTCCTGCGGGGTGACATGTAAGTCAGGTTTGTGGACGGGCAGCTGCAAGGCCAACTACAAAGGTCTTAAAGACAGGCTCCTAACCGGTTACACCAGGGGGTGTTCACTCATGGAAATAGCTACTAGCCACAACTGGCTAACCCTAACCACGGGACAGTGCAAAATGAATGGGTGTCAATGGAGTTTTCTACCATTATAATTTTTGTGATTTTTTATAATTTTTTGTCCTGAAATATTAATATTAAGTTCGAAGCTAGAAATAATAAGACCCCATTTGAGTAGCGTTTCGATTATTTTGCGCCACTAGATTATTATATACTGGGTCACAAAGCTCAATTTTTATGGGGCCAAACCCATAAACATTAGCGCGATGCTAGCGAGTACAGGGTGAAATCTTCTAACCTGCTGTAAAACTACACACCTGAACGATTTGTCAATACAGCCTATTGTTAAACAACAGTCATAATGCTTACCAGGAATGTTTTGTTGATGATATTTGTGACTGGTAATCGCAGTCGCAATGTATTTAACATGGGTTCCCCTTTCCATTCCATACATTTTCCCACATGAAGGACTGGCCTACGCTCGTTACTGCAGTATGCATGCAAAGCTAACTGGCTACAATGGGAACCAATGAGACTGAGCCTTCTCCCTGTGTTCTAATTTCATTGGTTATACCTCAGTTTTTGAGAGAGTGGTGTGGAAGTTTAAGGTGAACGTGTTTCGGCTATCAAGCCTTCATCAGTGCGTGGTTTGCTTTTTGGACATGGTGGTAATATAAATAAATAATGAGACGCAGTTTGTGACTTGTGAGTGCGGATTTTTCTTCCTTAAGTTGATACATTTTATCGCGCACCCAAAGACCTTCGTTTTTCCAAGAAGTTGAGCGCGTCCTTTGCCAAAACTTGAAGTTTAAGGTGACTATTGACCTCTTAATATGTCTACATATTGAAATGTTTCTATCACACAACGCTTAGGTTCATTTTATGGTGTCCCGTGGTGTGACTGCTCTTATGGAAGGAAAAAAACACATATTAAGGTGAAACACAATATCATTATCTAGTTAGCATGAGCTCGGAGGTCAGTCACGAACACAAAAGGATTAAAATGGCCACAATGCAGTGAAGATACTGTGGTCTGACTTCATGTCCTGTGGTGTGACATGCTTAGGCATTATGTTACTCAATCCTCACTTGTTTGTCATGCATCATGCAAGGATATAAGGATACCAGGAGATGTATTTGTCACATTCACACAATTATTACAAGTAATACAGTGAAACCATGCAGTGAAATCACAGTTGTCTGCCTGTACGATGCATAGGCGTGTGTGGGTGGGGGTGGGGGTGGGGTGCGGGTGGGTAGTAGTGTGTGTGTGGGGTGGGGGTTAAAGGAACAATAGCAGAAAGAGCATTGGGGATATGTTTGTGCAGAATATTAATAATTTTATTGTATCTTACAGAAATGTCACACCAATGATGTCACACCAAAGGACACATTTTCCTAAAGATGGAAAAAATTAAGCGAAATTCCACGAACCACTGAGTGCTTTATTTTTTTCTGATTTTTTTCAAATTTTTTCCACCCATTTTTTCAGGAATTGGAATACGTTTCCTCCTTTTAAGTGTGTTACGGCCTTAAACGTCAACCACCCACACACAGACAAACAGATGACTTTGTTGTCGTCAGTGTGTTGGACACGGATGGAGCATGTCTGTCATGAGTGAGTGAGGCGACACATGACTGAGCCAATGGGTCTATTATGGAGCTCCTGATTATAGAGTCACATACATGCGCGGCACACACACATACACACATACACACACACACACACACTTGCCTCTCTCTAGAGATACTACTGCGAGCCATGCTCTAGAGATACTACTGCGAGCGCCCAACCCCCCCCCCCCCTCTCTCTCTCTCTCTCTCTCTCTCTCTCTCTCTCTCTCTCTCTCTCTCTCTCTCTCTCTCTCTCTCTCTCTCTCTCTCTCTCTCTCTCTTTGTAGCTTGCTCTCTCTCTCCCTTTTAACTCACTATTTTTTTCTCTTCTCTGGCTCTGTCTTTCTTTTTTTCTCTCTTTCTGTTTCTCACACACACTCTCTCCTTTTTTCTCTCTGTCTGTATCTGTCTGCTTCTCTGTTTTTGTTATCTTCCTCTCTGTGTGTCTTTTGTTATCTTCTTCTCTTCTTCCCTCCCTCCTTTAGGCCCGCTGTCTATCTCTCTGTCTCTCTCTCACACACAGACATTCCCCTGTGTGTGAATGTGTCATTGTTGAGTTGTTAAAATGCCTGCCGAATGGTCATTATGTAACCCAAGATGCCACGGTGAGGCTATTGTGTGGCAGGCATGTCTCTCGCCCAGACCAGACCAGGCCTGGGAAGAGCAGAGCAGAAGAGAAGAGAAGAGAAGAGAAGAGAAGAGAAGAGAAGAGAAGAGAAGAGAAGAGAAGAGAAGAGAAGGACAGGCAAACACGGGCTACCTCTCAATGTCAAGTGTTCTAGCCTTGCTAGGACGTGAAACGCCTGATTGGATACTCAGCGGAGTTCACCAAAGAGTATCCAATCACTGGGTGTTTCACGTCCTAGCAAGGCTAGAACACTGGCCATTGAGAGAGAGCCATGGATAGGCAGCAAGGGAGGGTGTAGAGGGGACAAGGGAGGGGGCGAAGGGTGGGAGTATGAACTGTGTGCATGCGTGCGTGCGTCCGCCCGTCTGTCAGTCCGTTCAGGGAAGAGTAGGCCAAAGCAGGTGGGCGGAGGTGTAGAGGGGGCAAGGGATGGGGTGAAGGGTGGAAACATAAACAATGTGTGTGTGTCCAGGGAAGAGTAGGCCAAAGCAAGAGGACAGGGGTGGGGGGGCAAGGGATGAGGGCTAAGTGGTGGGATGGGACAAGTAAAAGTTTGCGTGTGTGTGTGGTTAGCAATGACACATTGGAGAAATGGGGGTCTAGTGGGGGAGAGGAATGATTTAATACAGATGTTTTTTTTGGATGAGGCGGGTTGAGGAATGTGTGGTATACAGTATGTGGGGTCCCAATCCCTTTGCCTGTCCCCGTCGTTAGAAATTTCATTGTATTTCATTGTATTTCGGGCAGCCATGGCTCATTGTTTGGAGCGTTGGCCTTTAGATCAGAGGGTTCAGATCCCAGCCTTACCAGCACCTCCCTGCATGGCTGAAGTGCCCTTGAGCAAGGCACCTAAACCCATTGAGAGTAAATAGAATGGAGGCCAAAATTCTATTTCATTGTTGAAGCCAAGTTGGAGCCAAGGTTGGACCCAAAAAGACCAAAAAATGGCCAAATCCCATTCATTCCTATGAGAGACATAAAACCCTGTATCTCCCTTAAATGCCACTCCAGGGGGATCATTTTTCGCTCAACTAGTAGGTCCCCTTGCTCTCCAACTTACCAGGGTGGTGATTTTTTGTGGTGATGTTTTATTTTAGAGAGATATTAAAAGTTAAATTGACCAATGAGCATCAGAACATGGTTTGATTGACCGTTAGAAGTCTTGTTGTTGTCCAATCAGCACCTGCGTTTGGCGTTGCTAAGGTGGAATGTAAGTTGGAATGTTCCCAAATCTGGCTTCAAAGCGTTGAATGGCAAATAGCGTTGATTTGGCGTCCATTCTATTTACTGTCAATAACCAAACCCCACATCGCTCCAGGGACTGTGGGGTATATTCAATACCCTGTAAATGACTGTACTGTTAAGCTAAGTGTAATGTAATGTAATGTAATTTCAACCAACCCAGCTGCTAGCAGCTGATTAGCAATGACTCTTTCGAGAAATGACGGGAGACTTTTTTTGTTAAAGTGAGGTGGAGAGATGTATGCGCGTCGTGTCCCCGTCCCCGTCCCTGTCCCACGGCGCAGTCTGCACGCAGGAGATGGGATCAGATCAGATGGGATCGGATGTCCCGGCATGGTCTTCCGCCGGCGGGAGGGGAGAATGGCGCATTTGTTCACTGCTTGAGACACCGTTTTTTTCCCTTCCTCTTCATGCCACTGACAATATGCACTGTGAACAGCTCTTGGGGGCCTGGGAGGGGGTGGGATGGGGTGGTGTGGTGTAGTGAAGAGAGGAGAAGGAGGAAGAAGGGGTATAGGGTGGGTGGTGTAGTGAGGAGGGGGACGAGGGGTGAGATGGTGTTGTAGTATGTAATGAGAAGAGCAGAAGGGTGGTGGGATGGGGTGGTGTAGGGAGGAGGAGGAGAAGGGGGTTGGTTGTGAGAATTGAGTTTTTTTTATTCTTCTGTCTCTTTGCATTTCTCTACTTCTCTCTCTCTTTCTGTATCTCTATATATCTCTCTCTGTGTCTCTCACTCCCTGTGTCTCTCTGTGTATCTCTCTCTGTATATCTCTCTCACTCGTAGTCACTCCTGACCGTCTGCGTGCACTCTGCCAATTATGAACAAAACACACTAATCATGTGCTGGCGCCAATTTGCACCCTTTTACCTTGCTTTCCTGAGGTCAACGTCCTTCCTCTCTCTCTTTCCCCTTGCATATAATGGTGTTGCAGTAGAGTAGAGTATCATTTATTAATCCTGAGGGAAAGGTGTCCAGTAGCATACATATATAAATACACAATACACTGACATTACATAATTCCTCATATATTAATCATATAGCACACCAATACATGCATAGTGATGCCGTTATTTTGTGTCTCTCACAGTCTCTCTCTTTTGGTGTGTTCTGGAGTGCATTTCTCGACAGCATGATGCTAACTAAGTTAGCAACTTACTTGGTTGCAATGAAATTTCCCATTGGCAACCTACTACAAACCCCAACTCCGGTGAAGTTGGGACGTTTGGTAAACAGTGAATAAAATCAAAATGCTATCATTTTCAAAACATTCAATCTACTAATTAGATGGAGAATAGTGAAAAGACAACGTATTAAGTGTTAAAACCGAGAAAAAATATTGTTTTGGGGGACATATGTACTCATTTCTAATTTGATAAATCCAACACGTCTCAAAAGAGTTGGGACGGGGACAATAAATGGCAGCAAATGTCGAGGAAGACTAAAAACAAAACAAAAGACAACACTTAACAGTTAAATACATTAACCGATGAGATGATTTTATATAAAAAACAGTGTTAATTCCTATCTTGGACATGATTTCACCAGCTTAAATGGTGGGTGTATTCCTTGTCATGTTTTGCAATGTTTTCCTTTCTGTAGTGCTTACAGTGTGACAGGTCTTGACCAAAAGCCCACCATTTTATCACCTGCTGGTCCTTATGATGGAGCCAAACTGTTAAAACATAGTAGAGAATGCAATTTGACCTTACTATGTGGTAGTAATCGAAGATCTCCCTTCAAAATATAATGCATGAGTGGCTTTTCATGCTGTTTAAAACCCATTTATACCATTCAGCACTGTATTTAACTCTACAGATGAGTGAGAATATCTTAACCAATGCACTACTGCACCCGCATGCCATCATGGAGGCTGACTTTTGAAGTTAGCACTAACACAAGTTGGATGGTCCATTTTCACTGTAGCACAGGATGTGCAATGCTCTATTATTGTCAAAAAGAATGGACTTCTACAACTTCTGCTGACTTCTGTAAGCAAAGGACAGTTTCCCATGTCTTCTGGGTTTATTTCAAGTGAGCTCAGGTGCTTAGGAGAATACACACCCCTGTATCATTTGCACGCATTAAGCATTCTTAATATGGTCAATTTTCAATAGCTCTAGCACTCCAGGAATTAGAGTGAGACTACAGCCAATATATATTTCATGATGTCATGAACCTATACAATGATTTTAGTAACAAAAATATGTCTTATATACACTCAATCGTGGTAAATCAAAGGGAATTGTATGTAATGTATGTAAAAAATGTATGTAATAACTATGGTAATGATTCCCTTTGCATCTTTAATTCTGAGTGACTCAGCCTCTCTGTGATGATCTTATACCTGGACACCTATATTGTCCGTCAGTACAATTCATTTTGAAATGTTCTTCTTTGTTGTTTTATCTTATTTGGATGTTTACTAAATTTCACTGATCCCCGTCCCAACTTTTTTGAGACGTGTTGGATTTATCAAATTAGAAATGAGTACATATGTCCCCCAAAACAATATTTTTTCTCGGTTTTGACACTTAATATGTTGTCTTTTCACTATTCTCCATCTAATGAATAGATTGAATGTTTTGAAAATGATAGCATTTTGATTTTATTCACTGTTTACCAAACGTCCCAACTTCACCGGAGTTGGAGTTTGTAAGTTGCTAACTGGTTAGCAACGATGATTTGGAGAAACGGGATCCTGGTGTATAGTGCGTGCCCATTGTTATGTGTATAGTAACTATTCTGGGGTGCATTTCTGGAAACCATAGTTGCTAACTACACTAGCTACTTTGTTGGTTGCAATGTAATTCCCCATTGACAACTACCCAAGTTGCTAACGGCTAACAACTACGCTTTCAAGATATGCACCCCTGTTCTGGACTGGTGCTATACCCAGGAACTGACCACATGCTTCTGTCTCACTTCCAAGCTTTTCCTCCTTTCTCCCTTCGTTCTTGCGCTCTCTCTCTCTCTCTCTCTCTCTCTCTCTCTCTCTCTCTCTCTCTCTCTCTCTCTCTCTCTCTCTCTCTCTCTCTCGTTTCTTTTGTCTAAGTCACAGATGTCAACCCGGTCTGTTTCTCTCACTCCACTAGGCGTCCCACTGGGTGTTGGTGTGCACTGTTTTGGAGTCCAGCCCAAACCTAGTCTGCTTCTAGTGGTTGAGCTCATGGAGCAGTTTTTAAAAGATATTTCTTTTTCAAATGGTTTTATGGATAGAACAGTGTGATAGAGTGACAGCAAGGAAGTAGAAGACAAAGATGGGGAATGACCGGGAAATGACCTTTGGTTGGACTCAAATTTGGGTATTGTGTATGTGTGTCTCTCCCTCTCTCAGACTGTACCCACCCATACCTGTTTACATACTCCATGTATTCACCCCCAGCAGAATTTGCATCCGTCTACACAGAATCTAGACACCCAAATCCTGCACAGATCGAAACTGCGTTGCCTAACACTGTTTGTTTACGTAGGCATAGGCAGGTCCTGTCTGACGTGTCTTGCTGTGGTGTGTCACAGATGGGAGGGTCCTCCCTGGTTACTCACCTGAGGAAGCCACCTGTCCTGTCCGGTGCCGCGACAACTGATTGCAGGTTGTCACGTCGAACAAAAACAAAACAACAACATGTGCCAACAGCCTGCTTGAATCACTGGCTGCTACAGTAACACAGCATGCCGAGGTGCTTACAAACAAGATCCCTGGGCATCGCTGGCCAACAGGGAGGACCGTGGGGAGAGACAAAGGGGTCAGTTGTCCCAGGCCCATGGAAAGTTGGGGGCAGTAATGCTAGAGTGGGGGCCTAGGTCATATATTGGCCAGTACTCAGGGAGAAGGACGAGAGGGGGATGGCAGATTTGTGTCCTCATTACATTGTATGTACGTGGTGAGGGGGCCATTCAGATGCTTTTACCAGAGCCTGGCCAAAGCTGTCAGCGGCCCTGCTGGCTAACACAGCATGTGGATGTACTTTCAAACTAAATCCCTGGCTATCTCCCCACATCAGTAGGAGCTGAGCTCCTGACCAAGTAGTGAAGAGAAACAAGCTTAAGATCCCGGTAATATAATTTGACTTTAAGTCAATTCAGGCATGTGTCCCATTTCAGGGATGCTCACAACAACACAACATGTTTAATTGATCCTAAAAGGAAAGCATGCTTGTTTAATTTTGTATGCACTTGATGGGGTATGCACTTGGTAAAAAGGTTTGTGGCCAGACAAAGCAAGTAGTCTCTGTCTTTATTCCAAAGAGGTCCATGGAGAACGTGGGGAGGCGTACGTCTAGCATCCATGCAATGGCCCAAATCTGACCCCGGCTTAACGCCACTAGGAAGATCATTTCGAAACCCTGGACCTGATATAGCACAGATTGTTTTGGACTGCAGCATTAGGGCACTCTGGGCTAAGCCAATTTCAGCACAAAAACGCATCACCTCGCCCCCTTTTTCTTTTTTTTCTCACATATTTGTTTTTAGTTTTTTTTAACTTAAGTGCCTTTTGGTTCATAGCCAAACATGAAGCTTAGCCAGAGTGAGAGAAGCAGTGCATTAAGTCCCACAGACAGACTGCCATGTGGTAATATCCAGGGGAAACGATTGAGTGGACAAAGAGGTGAGTTGTCCTGGGCCTGGGGAGATGCGGGGACCCAGAATTGGGCTGACATTGGGGCAGGCCAATGCTGTCAGCAGCTGTGGTAATATTTTTCTGGTGCTTTTAAAAGACTGGGGGGAATATAGTCGTCCCATCTAGTCTCGTCTAGATCTGACCCCTGGTGTCAGACAGGCGGGCAGGCAGGCTTGGAGGGAGATGTATGCAGACAGACAGACAGACAGTGATGTGGTCGAGAAGCCGACACAGAAAAGTCTTTTCACTCGGAGTCGGGAGGTCGGATTCGGGCTCACGAAGAGGTCAGAGTGGCAGTGTCTGAATATGCATTCACTTTGCACTACAAGGCTAGTCGGGTCTTGAACTTGCCGTGTCGTATTTTGTAACACGGAGGGTCTCAATGGAAAATTGTCTGGCAGTGTCTGCATGTCTTTTTGCCAGTGAATAGCAATGCTGTTATTAACCCCTGTGTTATTAAAGTTTTATTTTATTCTTTTTTTCGTTACTTCTGTTGTATTGAGTCTTTCCCTCTGCCAGTGGGTGAAAATGAGTTTTCCTGTCAGCAGGGCTGGACTGGGACCGAAAAGTGGCCCAGGCATTTTGGCAAACACACAGGCCACTTTCATACTATATCTTGACTGGCTGAATCCACTGTCTATATTGATGAATGACCAATGGGCTCCCCCCCCCCCTCTCTAATTTTGGTCCAATCCCCAGGAAAAAAAACCCTGGGGACTGTCGGCCCACCGGGAAAATGCCCTGTATGCCATGTGACCAGTCCAGCTCCTCCTGTGAGCCAGAGGGGATATTAGTGCGGCTCATCACAGCATGGTGTTAATAGCTGTGCTGCACACAGAATACTCCCAGGCTGATCAGGGTGCAGTAACACTTCCCACAGTGTGTTGAAACAGGATCACGCAAACGGTTGCACTCAGCTGAGCAGAGTTTTGTCTTGTTCCTAAAGGGAAGACAAGGCTATTTTATTTCTATAATGCATTTCATGCAACCATGGCTCAATGGATAGAGTGTTGGTCTTTAGATCAGAAGGTTGCAGCTCCAAATCCCACCCTTGCCAGCACCTTCATGCATGGCAGAAGTGCCCTTGAGCAAGGTGTCCAACCCCAGATTGCCCCAGGGCCTCTAACAAATACCCTGTACCTACGGTAACCGTAAGGTGCTTTGGTTAAAAGAGTCAGCTAATATAATTCCATATATGGATGCAATTCATTGTGCTTCGCATTGAAAAAGTAAAAGCATAAGAACGCGGCTAAAAATGAAATGACGATAGAAAAGGGGAAAGGATAAAAGCAGCAATAAAGAAAACGTTACATAATTACAACCACAGTAATTTTAAATATTAAAATCAAGTATTACTAATTTGAATAGCTAAGAGAAGGAAGCTTTGGCTTGTTCCTACAGCATTGCTACATGGACATTTGTGTGTGGTTGTGTTGTTCGCCTCTGGGTGACCATGATCATTTATGACTGACTGTTCCCACAGGTGTATTCACCAATGACTACATAATGTCTGCAAGGCGGAAAAGCATGGTGGAGGGAATGATAACGATTATGAGGAAGAAAAGGAGGAAGAAGATAACGATGAGGATGATGAGGAAGAGGACAATTATGATTATGATCGTCATTATGTAATTGGATGTGATTACCTGTCGCATGGTAATGATGTCATAAACGAGCGCAGCTGTTGTGTTTTGTGGCTGCACATGGCAGGGGTGTATCCACACAGCTCCCATTAATGAGTCACAGGAATATGTTCTCCTCTGCTCTCCTCTCGCCCCATCCCTCTCTTCTCTCAGACCCCCCACCTCTCTGCTCTCCTCTCCTCTCCTCTCCTTTCCTCTCTCAGTCCTCTGCTCTCCTCTCACCCCATCCCTCTCCTCTCCTCTCACCCCATCCTTCTCCTCTCCTCTCACCCCATCCCTCTCCTCTCCTCTCACCCCATCCTTCTCCTCTCCTCTCACCCCATTCCTCTGCTCTCCTCTCCTCGCTTCGCCTAGCCTCTCTTCCACTTATCCTCATCTCCTCTCCTCTCCTCCTTTTTATTTATTCTGGGCGTCAGAAGAGGAAATGCATTAGCCAATACTTTCAGACAGGGCATGACCTTCTCCCTCCCTCTTGTTGTCGTCAAGTTTAAGACCACCCCCCTTCTATCTCTCTCTCTCTCTCTCTCTCTCTCTCTCTCTCTCTCTCTCTCTCTCTCTCTCTCTCTCTCTCTCTCTCTCTCTCTCTCTCTCTCTCTCTCTCTCTCTCTCTCTCTCTCTCTCTCTCTCTCTCTCTCTCATTCATACACACACACTCTCAAACACATGCCAAAAAGTGAAGAAATAAAAAGAAAACCCAATAGCACTATGGTGATGCAATCCATCTCCTCATCCAACTACCACTACCACCAGCCACAGCAGGCACAGCTGTTGGGGAAGCTTCGCGGGGGGACACAGCTGAGGGGGGGCATTAGTCTATTTTATATTTTTAATAGTAAGGGGGGTGACGAAGTCAAAGGGGTGTTTGTTCAAAAAAGTTCGATAACCACTGCCATGGAGGATTGGGGGGTCTTTGGCTCGGCTCTGAGAGGCTCAGCACAAGGTCACCTACTACGATGGCACAGTTTATAGACTAATATATTCATTTAAACAATTTATTTTTTATTTTAAACTATTCAAATAAAAAGGCAAATGAAATGAGGCTTCACTATATTGGGTTTTGTATGTATTGTGTTGTGCGTGTGTGTGTGTGAAGTATGCACTTCTGTATGTGTGGGTGAAGGAGTGAAGCGGGTCATTTGGTGATCAGATGGCGTAGCGTGCACAGAGCCACCATGGTGGAAGATATGAGGCGTGAGATGGAGGTGTGTGTGTCTGTGTGCTGGCTGGCCACTGGCTCGATGGTTAGCCGCTTGTCATAACTCCTCATTTGTCTGGCTGACCGCCAAATTGTTGTGCCATCTCTTGGTTCTGTGGCGGCTATTGTTTATTTGTGGAAGTGGAGGTTGGCAAAAGAGATGGGATGTTTTCTTTGACAACGGTTCTTTATTTATCTATCGGTGATGGCAAGGAATGATTTAGTCAAAATTATTATGTTTGTGTGTGTGCGCGCGCGTCCCTGTGTGTTGGGATGGGATGGTGTCCCGGTCTGCATCATATCAGGTCACAACTGATAAACAGTGGGGGGGCTGGCCTGGCCTGGCCTGATTCAGTCTCCAGATTGCCCTGAGGAAGCTTGTGGTAAAGGTGGATGTACAGAATATTATGGTGCCGTGTGTGTTTGTGAAGATGCTATGGTGCTGTGGTTTGGGAGAAGGAGGGTGGGTGTGTGTGATGATATGATGCCTGTGTTCAGAGTGTGTGTGTGTAGGTGCATGCTATAATGCCAAAGTCATGTTCCTGTCACTGCAAATTTGTCTGAATAAGACTGTGAGAACTCATGTTGGCTAGTATAATACCCCTGTGTGTGTGCGTGTCGCGTGTGGCCTATATTCCATCAGTGTTGATGTACGTTGTATGTGACAACTATCTGTTGATGCTTACACACCTCATGGTCTCAAACACACAGAAAGTCGGGTGTTAATATAATGTGGTGTGTGTGTGCATGAGTGCGAGAGATGGAGAGAGAGTGTGTGTGTGTGTGTGCGCGTGTGTGTGTGTGAGCGTGTCAGCATGTGGTGTATTTTTACACAGCTGTAGCCTAGTCCCTGTTGTTTACCCCACAGAAAATGAGTGGCGAAACATGACATCAGTGTCATGCATCCCAACAGAAGAACGGAGTGGGAAAAAAGAGAGAGAGTGTGCGTGTGTGTGTGTGTATGTGTGTTTGTGTGTGTGGTGAGCGCCAGTGAAATCTCAGAAGGCCGTCCTTTGTGTTGTTAGTCCCAGGCCCTGCAGCGTTAAGGAGGGATGGGCAACCTGAGAACACACACACACACACACACACACACACACACACACACACACACACACACACACACACACACACACACACACACACACACACACACACACACACACACACACACACCTGGAGGAAATGTTGGAGATGTAATGGGGTGGGTTCAAGCAACCTGAGATTATCCTATCTGATTGGCACACACACACACACACACACACACACACACACACACACACACACACACACACACACACACACACACACACGCATGCTGCCCTTAGGGAGGGATAATTGAGCTGTGAGAGAATCAGTTTGAGCGGATGTGTGACCTTGAAGTTTTGGAGCTCACTTCACACAGATGTACACACACACCCTTGCACTGAAACACGGACATGCATACACCACACATGCATAACTACACACACAGCATACAAGTATTCTCGCATGCAGACACAGATGCGTGTGTGTGCAAAAATGAGAAAAGGCATGGGAACCCTACACACACACACACACACACACACACACACACACACACACACACACACACACACACACACACACACACACACACACACACACACACACACACACACACACACACACACACACAGAGAAAGAGAAACCGCAGTGAAAGTGAGAGTTCTGAGAAGTTGTGTAGTGTAGTGTGTGGGGATGGCTGAGGGCAGTGTTGGTGTGCCTTGGTTGTTATGGTGGTGGATGGGTGGCTGAGTGGATGGTTGTTATGGTGGGTGGGTGCATGGGTGGGCGGTTATGAATGAATGGGCCCATTGGAGAGGGGAGACACTGGGGAGAGAGGAGAGCAGGAGAGGCCCATTCTTCTCCCTCTGGTCCTGGGCACAGACCCCACTCTCTCTCTCTCGCTCTCGCTCTCTCGCTCTCTCTCTATAGCTCGCTCTTCCTCACCCTGGCACCTACACTTTCTTTTGCTCTCTTCTCTCTCATGTACGCTCTCTCTCTCTTCTCACACTCGCCCCTCTCATCCTGCAACCAACTCTCACCCTCACCCCCACCCTCCCCATGCCATCTCTACACTTGCTCTTTTTCAGCTCTTTCTTTTTCTCCTTCTCTCCTCTCCTCTCTTTCTCTCTCCCATGCACTTTGCTCTCACCCTCAGTCCTACTCGCATAACCTTGCCACCTCTCTCGCTCTCTCTCTCGCTCTCTCTCTCGCTCTCTCTCTCTCGCTCTCTCTAGCTCTCTCTCTCGCTCTCTCTCTCCTACACACTCAGTCTGCCTGTCCCCAACACTCAGCACTCCTGCTGTTTCATTTTAACATCCACTTCTTCATGCACCCCTTCCTTCTCTCTCTCTGCGTCATTCTATTCCTCACTCCATTTTACTCCTCCACAGCCCCCCCCCCCTCCCCTTCCACCCATCTCTCCACACGTCTGTCCTTGCGTCTCTTTTAATCTTTTATGTCCTTTTTCATTTTCCCACTCCGTCTTTGTGGTCTTGTCCTCTCCCTCTCTCTGCTATCTGTGTCCTCCTCTCTCTACACTTTTATGCCGCCCTCTTCGGCTTTCAATTACCCGATTATTCTCTTCCCCATTTCACACTCGTCTTTTTTTGCTCCTCAGTCTGCCCATCTCTCTCTGTCGCTCTCTGTCTCGCTCGCTCTCTCTCTCTCTCTCTCTCTCTCTCTCTCTCTCTCTCTCTCTCTCTCTCTCTCTCTCTCTCTCTCTCTCTCTCTCTGTCCCTATCAGCTCCAATAGCAATAACACGGCTTCCCATTTTCCCCTCCAGTGCCTGTGGGATGCAGTCTAGTGGCTTTAAACTCTCCCTGGGCAGATGGGTTCCCACCAGACACAAGCGCATAAACTCCCTCTTACGCACGCACGCACGCACGCACGCACGCACGCACGCACGCGCGCACGCACGCACGCACGCACACGCACACGCACACGCACACGCACACGCACACACCACACGCACACACACACACACACACACACACACACACACACACACATACACACACACACACACACACACACACACACACATACACATACACATACACATACACATACACACACACACACACACACAAACTTGCGCTAATGCACTTTCACAACCACAGCACACACACACACACACGTTCATATAAATCACAGGCACAAATGTATACTCGCACACACCCCCACATAGGCATGTGCATATACATGTGCCAGTGCCTACATACTCACACATTTATATACACAGGGACACTGACAAGGGGGGGCAAGGGGGTCAGTTGTCCAGGGCCCAGGGAGAGAGCAGGCCCAGAATTGGGTTTTCATACATTGTATGTATTGGATGGGTGGGGTCCCTTTCAGATGACTTTGCTCTGGGCCCAGCCAAAGCTGTCAGCAGCCCTGCATATAGACACAGGCACCGGTAAAGACTGAACCCACTGTATATATTCACAATCAGATTCTCATGCAGGCTGTGCCTTCAGTTTCCACTCAGTTGGAGAGAGAAATGGGGCGATGACTGAGTCCAGGCACTTGGTTGACTCTTCAAACTGGTTTTAATTGGCTATCCAGTCTTCATCAAGGTGTGTCTATTTAATCAACGTCTATGTAATGAAGCCCCAGACTTTTTATTTGGCACCTGCTTAGAAATGCAATGAAGGGTGACATGCAGTTTGGCTTTTGTTCAATCTATACTGTGCATGGGTGGGTAAGTGCGCGCGCGTGTGGTTTATTGTGTGCGTGTGCGCGTGTGTGCGTGCGTGCGTGCGTGCGTGCGTGCGTGCGTGCGTGCGTGCGTGCGTGCGTGCGTGCGTGCGCGTGCGTGTGCGTGCGTACCTGTCTGTATTTGTTTGCGTGTGGTGTTGGTGATTGGTGTGAAGTTTGGATTTGAGCCGGCTGCATGTACTGTAGCAGATAATAAAATGGCTACTGCGTCTGGATTTGAGCCAGAGCCCGTTTTGATGCGTTAGAGTTTGGGCTTTGGGATAAAGGGCTGATGGGACGTCTAGAGGAGAACAGGTAGAGGGATCAGGAGCAGACTGGAGAGGGATTGCGTAGAGAATAAGGGATTGGTGAAGGAGAGGGAGAGATGGAGAGAATATAGAAAGAGAGAGACCGAGGGAGAGAAAAGCAGAGAAAGAGAGGCATACTCAGACAGAGGGAGAGGCGTACAGACGCGCACACACACACACACACACACACACACACACACACACACACACACACGCACAGACACACATACAGAGACAGACACACACTCTCACAGAATCACGAGGGGTGGAGGGGAGAAAAAGTGTGGACTGATAGAGAAAGCACATAGTGAGGTGAGTTAGAAAAATAACGTCACAGAGCACGAGCACAGAGAAATGAGAGCGACGAATCACTGGCCTAGCTAGACCCCTGGTCTACCGTAACATTGCTATGCCTGAAAGGCAGCTGCATTATACATGCAATATCAGTCAAGTAACTGTCACACCGTCGCAGTCACAGGGGTGAGGTGGGGATATGTGGTGGTGGTGGTGTGTGGGGGGGTGGGGGTGGGTATTAGGGGGGTGAGTAGAAAAGAAGATGTGCATGTGCATGCTCAATGGAGTAAAACGGAGATGAGGACTCAGAGCAAGGTGGAGGACATACAGAAGAAGAGAGGGAGGGAGAGAGATATGAGCTGGAGGGAGTGTAGAGAAAAAATGGTGGTGTAGAGGGCATGACAATTTAGAAAAGATGTGGAGGAACGACAGACACAGACAGAGAGAGGGAGGAAGAGCTAGAGATTGAAAGAGAGCTAGACTGTGAAAGTGACATCAAATGGATGTGTGTGTGTGTGTGTGTGTGTGTGTGCGTGTGCGCGTGCATGTGTGTGCGTGGGAAAGTGCATGCGTGTGTGTGTGCACATGTAGGTGAAGGGGGGGAGAGAGATGGTGTGTGTGCGTGTATTTGCAAGCGTGTGTCTGTGCGTGTGTGTGTGTCTGTGCGTGTGTCTGTGCGTGTGTGTGTGCGTGTGTGTGTGTGTGTGAGTGTGTGTGCCTGCGCGAGTGTGTGTGTGTGTGCCTGCGCGTGTGTGTGTGTGTGTGTGTGCGCGCCTGCGTGTGTGTGTATGTGTGTGTGTGTGTGACTACGTGCGCTTGTGTCTGCGTGCGTGTGTGTCTGCGTGTCTATGAGAAAGAGAGTGTGTGTGGGTCAGGAGGGGTGGGTTGGTCGGTGTGGGAGAGAGTGGCAGAGAGTCCGTGTGTGTGAGAGAATGAGAGTGTGTGTGTGTGTGTGTGTGTGTGTGTGTGTGAGTGAAGCAAGGTTGCAGGTAATTGTGTCTGTCTGGCGGTGAGTTATCGAGCTGGCCGGCAGGAGCTGTGAGGTTTGAGGGGCCATTTTCGTAGCGGGGGAAGGTGGTGTGTGTGCATGTGCGTGCGTGTGTGCATGCGTGTTGGAGAGCGAACTCATAAATCGGTCACACCAGCAGCCCACCTCTTCCCGCTGGGGTTGTCTCATCTCAGGACAGTGGCCCATCTCAGCACCGGCGTGTGTGTGTGTGTGTGTGTGTGTGTGTGTGTGTGTGTGCGCACATGTCTCATTCAATCTCCACATTGTGTGTGTGTGTTGTGTTCCCCACTATTCACTATGGATGGCCTGCGGCTGAAGTTGATGAGTGAGGTGTGTGTGTGTGTGTGTGTGTGTGTGTGTGTGTGTGTGTGTGTGTGTGTGTGTGTGTGTGTGTGTGTGTGTGTGTGTGTGTGTGTGTGTGTGTGTGTGTGTGTGTGTGTGTGTGTGTGTGTGTGTGTGTGTAGTTCTGTGCACTTTGATTTTTTTCATTTTTCCAGGTCATGACTGGCAAACAACTGAACAAATATATACCTGGTTTAGTGATTAAATGAACATCGGTAGGGCACTGTGCTACTAGGGTTCGATTCCTGCCCGGGTCCTTTACCAGTCCTTCCCCGTCTCTCTCTCCCCACTCCTTCCCTGTCCAGCTCTCACTATCCTATCTAAATAAAGGCTAAAATGCCCAAAACACAATTAAAAAATAATAATAACTTAATGCGTTTCCCAGGAGAAGTAAGCTGTGTTTAGTCTGTGGTAATTTATTAACTTTACTTGTTCGTCTGTCCACTTTTAAGTCCCACCCATTCCAGGGTTTCCACCTGTACTTTATTGCAAAGGTGACCACTTTGACAGCAAACACCTACCACCTTGAATAGGTGCTCTGAAAATGCAAAGATTTTGTGTTGAGGAAGTGATTTGTATGTAGATCAGTTGCTGAATGCAAGTTGATTCACCAAAATGAGTACTTTCTCGGTTTTCATATCATATTTGTAATGGAAGTGCACAGAATAGCCTTTTCAATAATCAGTCTACCCTCTCCCACCACCCTGACTAATGAAAATTCTGCGGGACACCGTGCATTTTACATAAAAAAATCCTGCTCTCACATAATTTCCAGTTTGCTAGTTCCAGTTAATGTTCGCCATTGATGAACATGGACTGTATTGCACAACCAGCAACTCCAGTCAGAGACGGTCCATTATGTTAGAATTAAAGAATCTTTGTTCCAGTCCAAAGCCAGCATGGCGGCACCCATCTAACAGGTGGATTACAAGGTGGATCAGGGGGTGTCGTGCTGCGCTCTGAGGGTAATTGAATCAAGTCGGTCATTAAACCATCTACCTGAAATAACCCTGTGGGGATCTGGGTGAACTCACTGACTCACGATTGACTGCTCTGCGTGCATGCGCATGTGCGCCCGTGTGTGTGTGTGTGTGTGTGTGTGTGTGTGTGTGTGTGTGTGTGTGTGTGTGTGTGTGTGTGTGTGTGTGTGTGTGTGTGTGTGTGTGTGTAGAGTGATTGGTTTGTGTGTGTGTGTGTTAGGGTATTGGGTGAGCTAGCGAGCAGCTTGAGATGGGGATGAGTAGGACAGTTGAAGTGCTGACACAGACCTGAGCTGAGCTGGATTTGGCCACTGTCAGTGTGTGTGTGCGTGTGCGTGCGCGGGCGGCCGTGTCTTATTCTCACACGCCTCGTGTCTGTGTGTGTGTGCGCGCGTTGGTGCGTGTGTGTGCGTGTGCGTGTGTGTGTGCGTGTGCGTGTGTGTGTGTGTGTGTGTGTGTGTGTGTGTGTGTGTGTGTGTGTGTGTGTGCGCGCATGTGTGTGTGAGTTGGTAGCAGGTGGCATCATGTCTGCTGCCCAGCTTGTAGCCCCCCTCACACCGTCATCTGTCTCTGTCTCCAGTCTGTCCTCGTGTGTGTGTGTGTGTGTGTGTGTGTGTGTGTGTGTGTGTGTGTGTGTGTGTGTGTGTGTGTGTGTGTGTGTGTGTGTGTGTGTGTGTGTGTGTGTGTGTGTGAGTGTGTGTGTGTGTGTCTGTGTGTGTGTGTGTGTGTGTGTGTGTGTGTGTGTGTGTCCGTTCTTTCATGCATGAATGAATGAATGTGTCAGTGTTATGATTGAGAACATCTTACCACACAAATATATCTTTCCTCATCGTATTGCATATTGTCTCTCCGTTCTCTCTTCCTTCCTCTTTTCTTCCTCTCCTCCTTCCTCTTCTCTTTCTCTTTCTCTCTCTCTCTCTTTCTCTCTCTCTCTCTCTCTCCCTCTCTCTCTCTCTCTCTCTCTCCCTCCCCCTCTCTCTCTCTCTCTCTCTCTCTCTCTCTCTCTCTCTCTCTCTCTCTCTCTCATTCTACTTCTCTTTTCTTGTTGTGCGTGTTCTTGTTTTTTTCTGCTGTTTACAACTGTCAACAGGAAGCAATGTGCTTTCTGGCTAGTGTCTCTAGTCCTGCTCTAGTCTCTTTCTGCTCTCTCTCTTCGGAAGGTTCTTGGGCAGAATGTGAGCCTGCATGGCTTCAGCAAACAAGGGTGTGCATGTACATTTCAGATGTGTGCATGTGCGTGAGTATATTTTCTGGTCTTCATTCTTGCAGAGAGTTACTTTGTCATGGAGTTCTGTTTTAATTTGGACTTTTAACTGTTTGTATTCTCCTGAAGGGAATCTGAAACTAACTAGCACAGGGGAGTGTGGGTCATCAGGGCCATCATTCAGGACCTGTGCCAATTTACAATGTGTGCAAAGTCTTTATTGAGCGTGTGTGGAGAATTTATTACAAGTTCAGCCAACTGTCCCCGTAAGGGAGAAAACAATTGGGCCTAGCTCTGTATCATTCTTCTTAAAGATGGCCACATCTGTGAGATGACAGAGCACAGGTTTCCACTGCCTGTTAAATATTGGTACTGGCCAGCTGTTATTTTATGCATATTTGTGTATTTCATTTTATATTTCCTATTTAATAGTGGCGGTGACTCAGCAGTGCAGGACTGTGCCCTATCATTGGCACCAGGTCCATTCAGGTATATCTGTGTCAAGATAAAATTTGTGGAATTGGTTCTGTTTGTAGTGGTGACTTGGCTGTAAATGGTGTCTACCCTTATTTGACCTGCTGTAGGGAGCAGTATCTCTTGTTGTGCCAGAGCAATTGGGAGATAAACTTGTGGAATTGCCTGACCTTTGCCCTTTTCCCGCTTCTGTCTCCTTGTCGATGACATTGCAGTTTTGTGGAGTTTAAGTAGAGTTGAAGAGCTTTTTTTCCCAAAACACTACACAAGTGATTTCAATGCAAGTTTCCGTTTACATTTGATTTTAATTTCAAGGTAGTATCTAATGTTTGCTCCTCTTGCCAAATTCAAGCAACAGTACAGTACAACTACAGTGTATGTATGTTGTATATTACCTCAGATATGAACTCGGAAGCAGAAGAAAGTTAACATGTTTTGAATATCCTTGAAAATGCACATCAATGTCATTTTTTTAAGAACTCTTCAGATACATGCAATGTGCAGAGGGTCCCTCCTTAGGTCACTGGTGTTGGATGCTGCACTTGTGTACCTGTGTCCTGATGGAGTTGGCACAGATTAGACCAGGTTGGAGACAATGTAGTGCTGTTGTGTTTGTTTTTATTGCCGTTTGTGTGATTTATAATCTCCAAGTCCTCTTTTTATTGCCTATCCTCTCTGACTCTCTTTTCATCTCTCTTTCTCTTGTCTGATTTCTCTTTTCTCTCTCTTTCTCTCTCTCTCTCTCTCTCTCTCTCTCTCTCTCTCTCTCTCTCTCTCTCTCTCTCTGTCTCTGTCTCTGTCTCTGTCTCTGTCTCTGTCTCTGTCTCTCTCTGTCTCTTTCTCTTTTCTCTTTTCTCTTTTCTCTGTCTTTTTCTCCTCGCCCCCCTCTCTATCTCTCTCTCTCTCTCTCTCTCTCTCTCTCTCTCTCTCTCTCTGTGTGTTTGACAGCTTTATTGAGTTTTTTTCCCTCCCTTTCTTCAGCCTCCTCACTGGCCCTCTCTGTGGACCTGAGTGTGTATGTGTGCATGTGTAATACACTTTGTATTACCTGTCCTAAGGGTACCATTGCAGCCCACTGTCGTGTCGACCGTCCCTGATGTCTTTCAGTTTATTCATTTCCTTTCTTTCATCCCCTTGTCTCTCTCCCTCTGTCCTCTCTCTCCTTCATCCCTCTCTCTCTCTCTTCCTCTCTCTCTTCCATCCCCTCCAGACGTCGTTGTCATCCTCTGATGGGGCCTCAGCGGTGACGCTCATACTGCAAATATTTGATTTCGAAATCTCCAATCATCATATCCACGCAAAGCCCTTAGACAAATCCCCCAGGTCCTCAGACGCCGCACACCCCCACTGTCTGCCATGCAAATGTATTTGGCTGGCACGATTATTGGCTGTCTTATTGGCTGTCACGCTATTGATATCCCGAAAGGCTGAGCCCTGACATGCTGCATTTGCATTGGGAGGGCAGTGAGGGGAAAGTGGAGCATTATTTGCTTTGTGAGTGTAGTTAGCTTGTTTGTTTTTCTGGGTGCGTCTTGACATTGTCTGAGATATCGTCAGGGATAGTGCGGTTAGGGAAGTCTGTGTAGCCAGTCACCGGAATGAGCTTGGGGCAGTGACTTTGTCCGTGGTGCGAGCTCAGACTGTGCATTTTCTATTGTAATCTGGCTTGCCAGGCTATGGTTAGATGCAAGATAGGGTTAGGTATGCAAGGTACCATTTTTTTAGAACCAATACAAGTATGAGTACATTTCTGTACTTGTCGATACTGAGTACCGATGCCTTTACCCCCAACATACAATAAAAATAAATTCATAGTCTTGTATTTTTCCAATAGCTATGGCCTTCCCACTGCCTCAGGGACAAAGCAGAACTCTTCTACAGTACACAGTGGCCAGTGGTAGTAGAGTATAGCAACTTTATTGATCCCCATGGAGGAATTAAGGTGTAGGGTGCATTAGTGGAGGAGATACAAGCCACCAAAGTGAGTTTGGCAGCATTTAGTATGTACTTTACACTTAGCTGACGGGTGTATCCAAAGCGCGTTCCAGGTCTTTTAAGTACAGGATATTGGTTACAGACTAACGAGCAGTGTGAGGTTAGGTGCCTTGCTCAAGGGCACCTCAGTCATGGCG
>NC_085864.1:7526870-7541870 GCF_034702125.1 Engraulis encrasicolus | reverse complement strand
GCCCATGTAGGTTGAACCCATTATAGCCTAAGCCTTTTTTTGGAAAAAGTGCCCTCTGCCTATTAAAACCTAAATATCTCCTAACCTAATATGAAATAAGTTGCATTTAAAAGCTACTACCCCCATTTTGCATTAGAATGTGTTTATTCAGCTAACATACCCAATTTTTGTATAAGAAACTCAAATCTCAAGAGCCTGAATGCAGCATATATATCACTCCAGGCTATAATGGGTTAATGCATGAGGTCTCTTACACACCAGGAAGTGGCCGTCAGTCCCACTGTGGCCAGCATGGCTAGTATGGTGTGAAAGTGCCAAACTCACTGTGCAGGTCTGCAGCGTGAATCAGCGTCAGTGCAATGCTGCTGTGTGAATCTAGCCTGTGAGGGGTGTTGCCAGTGGGTCTTTCATTGTCCTAACTCCCGTCCTCCCTTGTGCTTGTTATGTCCTTGTGTTAATGTCGCAAGAGCAAGAGCACAATTCAAAGGTAATATTTTCTTTGCAAAAGGGATGTTGAATGGGGGAAAGTGGCTCAAAAGTTGTTGTGGCTAGGCTGAACCTTTATTGTTTTCTCCACAGAGGTGGGGCGTCAGCAAAGCAGGAGGCCACAAGCACAGGTCAAGGACAGGAGTTGGAATAATGGAAAGATCCAATATGTCTGGAGCTACACCAGTTCAAATGATGTATGGCTCAGTCGGCCCAGTTTACATGAAGGCTCCCTTTATTACTGGTCTGCTCACCTTCACTGTGCCAAACTTGTGCCAATGGCACTGTGGAGGTCTGTGCCATTTGTCAGTGCCAGTGCTTTGTGACTGTGCCAAACTCTATGTAGGTCTAGTCTAGTAGCCCATGCGAGTTAGATGCGATAGGCCTCTTACACACCAGGTCGTGGCGTAGCGGGAGCGAGGAGATAGCGGCCTTTCTGTTGAGTCTCTGGCTGTGTGTTCTACATGGCCCATCACACTGAACGCGTAGGCGTCCTGTTCAAAACCTGTCTCTTACTGCGTTTCTCTAACCTGTGAGGGGTGGTGTCAATATGTCTGACGCTACACCCATTCCGTTTAATGTATGGCTCAGTCGGCCCAGGTGACATGAAGGCTCCCTCCTTTACCGGTCCGTTCACAGACGACCTCCACTGTGCCATATGGTGACTGTGCCAATCGCACTGTGCAGGTCTGCTCTATTTGTCAGTGTCAGTGCTGTGACTGTGCCAACCACAGTATGTAGGTCTAGTCCAGTAGCTCATGCAGGTCTGTGCTGTGACTGTGCCAATCTCACTGTGCAGGTCTGTGCCATGCAGGTCTGCAGTGTTAATCAGTGTCAGTTTGACTGGGCTGAGGACGTGCCAATCTGGCGCTTACTGCGCTCCTCTAGCCTAAGATGGGCAGTGCTGCCAATATTGTATGTCTGAGCCTTAAACTGCATTAAACCGAATTGGTGTAGTAGGGTAATCATGGCTTATTGATATAACAATACACTGCAAATATCTCTCCGGTCATGTTTGTCTAATGGTGTCCCAACAGTTTTTACCATTAGTATCTGAATTTAAATCTCAGTTTTGATTTCTGTGTGCATGCGTGTGTCTGTGTGTGTGTGTCTATGTGTGTCTGTGTGTCTCTGTGGTATGTAGAGTTTCCAGGAGGCGGTGGCTGAGAATGCGTCTCGTCTGGGTGCGCTGCTGGAGTCCGGCGAGGCCCTGATCCAGCGTAGCGAGCCCACGGACGCCCAGGCCATCGAGGGCCAACTTCACGACCTGCTGCACTACTGCGCTCGCGTGTTCGAGGGGGTCGGACGACTACACACACGCCTGCTGAGTATGAGGCTGGTGAGGAGACACGCACAGACACGCACAGACACACACACCACCACCATACAGATAGGGCCAACTACAGGAGCTGTGGGAAGTGTTTGAGGGTGTCGTACGCCTATACACGCGCCTGCTGAGTTTGAGGCTGGTCAGGAGAGAGAGACACACACACACACACAGGCCACATCACACACTTCAGAAGAGGCTGGCAGGTCTGGCACATTACACACGGTGAGTCAGCCAAGAGAGGTATAGAAAGGGTCAAGTGGACACGTAAGACGGCCTATTTCAACACAAGTTTCAGACCTAAGGCCACACACATATGAACACACAAACACGCTCATGCACGCACATATACACACACACACACACAGACACAGAGACGCACACACAGAGACGCACACACAGAGACGCACACACAGAGACGCACACACAGAGACGCACACACAGAGACGCACACACAGAGACGCACACACAGAGACGCACACACAGAGACGCACACACAGAGACGCACACACAGAGACGCACACACAGAGACGCACACACAGAGACGCACACACAGAGACGCACACACAGAGACGCACACACAGAGACGCAGACACACACAGAGACGCACACGCACACAGAGACGCACACGCACACAGAGACGCACACAGAGACGCACACAGAGACGCACACACAGAGACGCACACACAGAGACGCACACACAGACACGCACACACAGAGACGCACACACAGAGACGCACACACACAGACGCGCGTGCACTTACAGATACACGCACACACAGAGACGCACACACAGAGACGCACACACAGAGACGCACACACAGAGACGCACACACAGAGACGCACACACAGAGACACACACACACACACACACACACACTCACACACACACTCTCACACACACACTCTCACACACACACTCTCACACACACACTCTCACACACACACTCTCACACACACACTCTCACACACACACTCTCACACACACACTCTCACACACACACTCTCACACACACACACACACACACACACACACACACACACACACACACACAGTCGTCTGGACAATGACCTGGCATAGCTTGGGTTGTTTGCTCTCCTTGTAAGTACTTAAGGATCTGGCCTCCCTTCCTGTGTTTGGCTGCCTCTGTTTGTTTGTTTTAGGGATTGCAGTACGTGTGAGTGTGTGTGTGTGTGTGTGTGAGAGAGAGACAAGGGTGTTCTGTGAGGGTATGTTTGTCTCAGGTGAACACAAATCTGACACCTCGCCATCTTTATTTGTGTCAGAGACAGATAGACGAAGAGATGGATGAAGAGGGGAGACGGACATAGATAGAGAGAGAGAGAGAGAGGAAGAGGGATCATTCTAATCTGTTTGTGTCTGTGTTCTTGGAATTTCTCGCCCTCTCTTGAGGAAAAAGAGGGCTAGAAGTCTAAGCTGTTGGTGTGTGTGTGTGTTTTGGGAATTTTGACACCTGTGTGTGTGTGTGTGTTAAGAAGATTCAGATGTCTTGCAAAGTTCTATCAGACAAGTGTGTGTCAGGTTAGTGTGTGTGGGATGTTGGCTGGTTCATCTGGAGTCTAAGGTATTTTCAAATCTAATGCCTGGGTCCGTTTAGGTGTTGTGATGAAGTGTGTGTGTGTGTGTGCGTTGGTTAGAGAGAGAGAGAGAGAGAGAGAGAGAGAGAGAGAGAATGAGTGGATTCCAATATGCTGACTCCCGTCCTCCACTTGTGCTTGTGGCCCGCCTCCGAGGAGAAAACAAAGTTCCCCTGCTGTCAGCCTAGCCACAACAATGTTAGGGGGACTGTTCAACATCCCGATTAAAAATGACAATGACATTACAATTGCGCTTTTTCAAGATATTGAATACATTTTCTGTCGTCGTCATGTCATTTTGGACCGTCATCATGAGGTCACAAGCAGTCAAGTGAGCAAGGGAGGATGGGAGTCCGCATATTGGAATCCACCCAATAACTGTGTGTCATTGGGTGTGTCTGTGTGTGTGTGTCAGGTGTTTGAGGATGACTGGACCCTGTCTCCACACGTGGACTCCGGCTGCCCGTCCGAAACCCCGCCCGATGACGAAGAGCCGTCTTGCGATTGGCCGAGCAGCCCCAAGCCCAAGACTGCCCCCTCCCACCCTGCCTGTCAGGTGGCCCAGGACAGCCTGATGTTAGAATGGGACCCCTCGGTTGACATCGGAGGCTCCACCCCTTCTAATGATGATGCTGACTCCTCCTACTTCAGCGGACCCACAGGTGAGCATGCTGACCTTCCAAAGACACACGCACACAGAGGGCCGCTGACATCTTTGGCTGGGCCCAGGACAAAGTTATCTGAAAGCCCCCCCCACCCAATACATACAATGTAATGAGAACACAACCCCCCCTCTATCCCTGGGCCCAGGACCACTGTCCCTTTAACAATGATTGGAGAAACAGGTTTGTTGTCACTGAAAGATTGATGGCTGTGTGTGTGCGTCTATGTATGCCCGTTAATGTGTGCATCTGTGTATGCGCGTGCATGTGTGCATGTGTTTACATGTGTATGTATGTATGTGTGTGTGTGTGTGTGTGTCAGTGTGGCATAAGAGTACTCATTAATGCAGACAGGTGTTGTGTAAATGTGCCTGATATCCTCACGTGTGCGTGAGTGAGTGTGTGTGTAAGCTGTAATCTTGCCCCGCGGGTAGTTGCTGATATACAGGCTTGTGTTTTACATGTCATGTTAGACTGTGTAGATGACGTGCTCTGATGACAAGTGGCCACAGTCTGTCATATTTTTAGACCATCTAAATACACACCAAGAAACGTGTATACATTCACAGAAGGTGAGTGTAAGATGATGATGGCGGACACACAAACACACGCACGGGAGTATTTAGGCGTATCTGTGTCTCGAGTGTGTGACATGAAGAGGGGTGTGTGTGTGTGTGTGTGCCCGCCCTCAGGCAAAGTAGGCTTTTACTGTCTGTCTCTTTTGTATTGACATGGATATACTGTACATAAGCACACCTATATGTACTGTACACTGTAAATGTTCCTACAGAGATGCACGTGTACCTTTTACATACACGTGCACATTCTCTCATACACACTCACACAGATTAGTTGCTTTAGTTATTTGTGTATGTGCGTGCACGTGTGTGGTACAGTATATTTAAACGCACATAGGCCTACTGTAGATTAGTCTCTCTCTCTCGCACACACGCGCACACGCGCACGCACGCACGCACGCACACACGCGCACACACGCGCACATACGCGCACACAAACACAAGTAATGTATATGTATGTATGTCTGTGTGTACGTGTGTGTGTGTGTGTACATCAGGTGTTTGTCAAGTGGAGGAGTTTCTGGGTGGAGATGCCACCAGCAGGAGGAGACATCACCTGAAATCCTCACTGCACAAGGTGAGACACATGTGGCAACACATACACGCAGTTTCTTTCTTTCTCTTTCGGTCTCTCTCTATCTCTATCTCCCTATCGCTTGCGTGCTCTCTCTCTCTCGTGCTCTCTCTCTCTCTCTCGCATGCTCTGTCTCTGTCTCTGTCTCTCTGTCTCTCTCTCTCTCTCTCTCTCTCTCTCTCTCTCTCTCTCTCTCTCTCTGTCTCTGTCTTTCTCACATACACTCCAATCAAGGAGATGGACAATGGCTACGTTTACATGAGACATTAAATTCAGAATTAACTCACTTTAATTCTGAATAAAGCTTAATTCTGCTTTAAAAACGTCATGTAAACACTTCACAATTCGGAATTAAATGAAAGATCGAAGTAAACTCGAGGGAACTATTTAATTCTCAATTATTAATTTGGAATTAAAGTCGACACGTATATGTAGCCTATGAGACTCTGTCGTCACATATTTTGTGTGTGTGCGTGGCTGTGTGTTTTATTTCTTATCCCCAGTTAGCAACACCTTTGTTGTGTCAGATTGAGAGGCAATTTCCAACAGCCAAGAACACAATGATGGATCTATAAGCAAAAGTGTGCGTGTGCGTGCACGTGTGCGTATGCGTGTGCACATGTGTGCGTGTGTGTTGGGCCTGTCAAAAAATTACGACAGAAATGATGGATATTCGCCGTAAAATATGTGCATGCATTTTGTGTTCTGCAACAAATGGGCAATTGAAATGCTAAAAATATCACACGCCTGAGATTCTGATGCTCAAAATGAATAGCACACAGGAAGCCTTTTGTGTGATTGCGTTGGTGGTGGTGGGAGGGGTGGCATTGGAGTGTGTGTGTGTGTGTGGTGAGAAAGGGAGAGGGTGTGAGAAATAGTTCATGGGAATGTGTGCATTCAGTAGTACATAGGAGAATGCACTACTCTTGCCCGAACACACGCATGCATAATTGAACTGTACAAGCTTCTTCGAAGCTTAGTGGCTCTGACTTGAAGGACGGTATTTGGTGTGGCCACTCCATGACCACACACACCCCCATACCATGTAGAGCTGGGTATCGATTAAAATTTCAAGAATCGATTCGATTCCGATTTTTCAAGTTTCAGAATCGTCATACCAATCAGATGGCTAAAGGCATCGTAGTCAATCCCCCCCCCCCCTCTCTCTCTCTCGCTCTCGCTCAGACCACTTCAACTGTGCCTCAGCGCTGAAAAATGAATGAAATGCGAGTAGACTGCAGCAGAGGACTAGGTGTATGTGTGTGTGTAGGCTATAGTGCAGTGGGTTGGTGTGATCCCACAGATGTTTATCTCTGACCTGGGGTCAGTCTTGGTCCCGTGATGCTTTCAGGAAGTGGGCGTCACTGAGGGGGAGAGTTGTCATGAGACGAATGGAGGGATGACTAAAAATAGATGATGAAAACTGGAAGCCGAATGGGGAGGGATCGGCAAAGGATCCAGGCCGGAATGGAACCCGGGTCGCCGGCATAGCTGGCCAGTGCTCCACCGTTAGAGCCACAGTAGGGCCCAAGGCATAGCTTCTGATGTAACCCGGCCCGGGTGGTCAATCTGAACGCCTTGGTGTTAAATCAGGTGTACTTGTACTTTGTGTAATTTGTGCAGAGTATCTATGCACAAACTATGGGCAAAATCCGTGCCCACCCACTAAAGTTATGATGCAAGCAAAAATCTGTGGTGGATGCACGCATGGACCCGTTGACAGGAAAACAGAATGCCTCTGGCATAAAAAAGATCAACAGCAAAGGTTTGGAGGGAGGGTGTGGTTTCTTCTTAAGTGTCTTTTGTGTAGCCACTGTTTTGTGGTGCCACTGTTTCTATTATCGAAATCTGTCGAAATAATGAATAAGATCCATACACACACACACACACACACACACACACACACACACACACACACACACACACACACACACACACACACACACACACACACACACACACACACACACACACACACACACACACACACACACACACACACACACACACTGAATTATCTTAAAGGCTGCTTCATTCAAAGTATCCATGGAAAGAAATCCATGCAAATAAAAGCTTTAATCTCAGCCTAAAGGACATCAGGATCCCGGGATCTCGGCATGTGTGGACAGGATCAGGCATCTATTCAGTGGACACACACAGATACGCACGCACGCACGCATGCACGCACACACACACGCACACGCACACACACACGCGTGTCAGTAGCCTATATCAGGCACATCTACACAACACCTGTCTGCATTAGGGAATAGTCTTATGCTCTTTACAATGAATGACTTATGAGCTGCTGTGCATTCTAAAAGGAGACTTATGTGTGTGTCTGTGTCTGTGTGTGTTTGTGTCAGGTGTTCCTGTGCAGAGGTGAAACCACCGCGCGCCTCCCCAGAGACCCGGAGACCACACCTTCAGGTGAGTTGAGAAGCTCCGCCCCCGACCCATAGGTAATCTCCTCAGGTGCAGGTACGCCATACACCTGTAGATGGGGATGATGTAACACCTCTCTGCAGAAAACGTGTGTGTGTGTGTGTGTGTGTGTGTGTGTGTGTCTGTCTGTCTGTCTGTCTGTCTGTCTGTCTGTCTGTCTGTCTGTCTGTCTGTCTGTCTGTCTGTCTGTCTGTCTGTCTGTCTGTCTGTCTGTCTGTCTGTCTGTCTTTATGACACCTTTTAGGTTGGAGTTTTTTGTCCATGGTACAGCCTTAGGAATTGATCTTGAAATTGGAAAGTTACAGGTTGAAATTCCAAGTCATCCATGGCTTAATTCCTGTAAAC
The DNA here is from genome assembly GCF_034702125.1 of Engraulis encrasicolus. Classification (NCBI taxonomy): domain Eukaryota; kingdom Metazoa; phylum Chordata; class Actinopteri; order Clupeiformes; family Engraulidae; genus Engraulis; species Engraulis encrasicolus. The sequence goes on along the minus strand of NC_085864.1, from coordinate 7,533,854 downwards.
CTGTAAACCATACCCTGTATCTAAATAACATCAAGTCACTTTTTATTTTATTTTTAAATAAATTAAATGTATGAAGTATAAATCAAATCAACTAGCATCAGTATTTAGGAGGATGGAGCTGAGAGAGGGGTTTTTCGTTGCCATTAGGGAGCATCAGTCCATTTCATTTTTCTGTTCGAAGGGGGCGTTGACAGGTTTACGATGAGGTCAAGGGAAAACCTATGCTACTATTTTCCCTTCCACTGCTGCTACTACTTCTCACGATGCTGCTACTTTTACTATTAGTACTGCAGTTCATACAATTCATGTATATATGACGGATGAACAATGAACAATTATTAGATATGAAATCTTGATGTGAAAATATATTCCTGAAGTGTGTTAGGAAGGCCAGTGTGTAAGGAAATATTTGATAATGACGAGCCTTTAGGCTACAAGTCTTATTTATTTTGTGTCTGGCCCCGTTAAGTGTGCGTGTGGCCCTGACCTGTGTCATGTTGTGTTTCCATATGTCAGGAGCAAAAGGTTAAGTGCAGTGATTCTTAAACAAGGGGTCATGACCCCACTTGCCCCCCCAGGGGGTCTCAACAAATTACTTTTTTGCCAGAAATGTCATTTCTGGTTCAGGTGAGAACCTAAATCTAAAATGTAATTATAAATATATTTATTAGAAATAAATGTCATTTTCCAGAAGCATATTCCAAAAAAGGTGGTTTAGTTACAAACCCAGCCAAGCTACTGCTGAATGAGATGTAAACCACCTAATAGAAGACACTGGCAGGTTCATCCTTCACCCAAAACAAAGCCATAGGCCTCTTGTATTACAAGAATTACGACTTGCTAGTTAACATATTGAGGAAGGGGGACATCCCCCAGCCAGGACCATTATAATCCAAAGCTGCCTAATGACATTGACATAGACACTGTTTAGCCTATAGACATTATCCTATAGACATTACCATTATTTCAATAAAAACAATGGTGACTTGCTTGCAAGCTCAATTTTCTTTTTCTAGTTAATCTAAGGAAATGTCGTCATATATCAAAGCAATTAGACTGTTTTGGTGGTTTGTGACTACAGAAGAGATGTCAATCACAAAAAGTTTTAGAACTGCAGCTTATGGGGATTGCACAAGTTCACAACTTCTGTGAAGGCTACTCTTTTTCCCATAGGAATTAAGCAAGACCAGCAATGCAAAATCAAGCCAATAATGTACAGTAGTAAAAGCAAATTAAAGCAGGGTCATAAAAGAGAGGGAAAACTTAGTGCTGTGCTGGGGCCATTTTAGGACACTGGGTTTAAGCAGCGCAGCCAAATGCTCACCAGGGGATGCATGGATAATGTACACACGGCACATAAAACTCACACAACTGTACTGTACTCAGTGGAGTGTGTGTGTGTGTGTGTGCGCACGTGCGCGTGTGTGTGTGTGCCTGCGTGGCTCTGTGCGTGTGTCTGTGTGTGTGTCTGTGTGTGCGCGTGCCTGTGTGTGTGTGTGTGTGTGTGTGTGTGTGTGTGTGTGTGTGTGTGTGTGTGTGTGTGTGTGTGTGTGTGTGTGTGTGTGTGTGTGTGTGTGTGTGTGTGTGTGTGTGTGTGTGTGTGTGTGTGTGTGTGTGTGTGTGTGTGTGTGTGTGATTGTTTAAATGCATCAATGTCAGAATGTGTGTGCTTGTGTGCATATTAATGTACTGTACTGTATGTGTGTGTGTATACATGTGTGTGTGATGAGAAGGGGGGCATTAGGAGGCTTATGATGAGGTCAAGGGGCCATATGTTCAAAAAAGGTTGAGAACCACTGATGACTCCAGTAGCAGTGGCAGCAGCAGTATCCACCCTCACTCCCACCCCCAGCACAATGTGTATTTATTTACATGAATTGTGTGGGTGTGTTGATTCATATGTCTCTGCCCTGTTCTCCTATAGGCCTCAGTGACTGCAGTAGTGTCAGTAGCAGCCGCAGTGGTAGTAGCCACCCCCATCGTCACCACCACCACGGTCACAGTCACCCCGTCCTGTGCCGCACCTCCACCCCCGCGGTGAGGCCCCCTGAGCCGCTCACCTTTGACCCCCAACGTGTCACCGCGTGGCTTGGACAGACGGGAGGCCCGGTTGCCATGGAGACCCAGAGAAGGCCCTGCTCCCACTCCAAGTCTGTCCAAACGGAGCACACGTTGGAGGTACACGTGCTGTGTGCGTGTGTGTGTGCGTGTGTGTGTGTGTGTGTGTGTGTGTGTGTGTGTGTGTGTGTGTGTGCGCGTGCATGTGTGTACGCGTGAGAGAGAAGTGTGAGGGATTACACTTTTGAGGTATAGATGTATGCTTACATTGGTTGGTTTGGTGTGTGTGTGTGTGTGCGCGCGCGCGTCTGCACGTGACTGTACGTTAGTGATGGCAAAAAGGTTGCGTAGAGTGTGTAGGCATTCGGTCTACTTATTGTGTGTATGCGTGTTGGCATGTGAAGGAAGCCACACTTTAAATCGCCCACGCATATCATATGCACATATTGGAAAAGTGCACATGCACTACATGCACACATATGCACATGCACACACACACACACACACACACACACACACACACACACACACACACACACACACACACACACACACACACACACACACACACACACACGGTCATTTTCTTTAATTCACATCTTCCTCGCCCAAGGCTAATGTTGACCGCCGTAGCCGTGTGGGTGTGTGTGTGTTAATGTGTGTGCGTGCGCTTGTTGTGTGTACTATATGCATGTGTATTTGTGTGTGTGTGCGTGTGCATGTGAATGTGTGGGTGTATAGTAGTTGTTGCCTTCTTGTTATCTTCAGTGTGTGCTGTGATTCTTCCTCGTTACGTATAGCAGCTGAGCACCACCAACCTCATCAGCTCAGTGTGTAATTGGCTAATTCCTCTCTAATGACTCTCAGCATTGTGTTTTCCCTGCGATTCCCGGGGTGCTTTAGCCCAGTAAACTAGGTGAACTTGACGCCGAGCAGCAGAAAATATCTTTGCCTGACTAGTTGGTAGAGGTAAATCATCTAATAGAAGAATCGGAAAAGCCCCGGAATCTTCATTTTCTCAACTAATGATGCCTGTTGGTATATCTATTAACAGTTTTACTTCCTGTAGGTTAACTGAGCCTGGTTTATCACTTAACCATGTTCTTAGTATACCCCCCAGGAATGCTTTAGCCCAGTAAACTAGGTCAGTGATTTTCAACCTATGGGCCAGGGCCCAGTGGTGGATCGTGAAGGTATTCCAAATGGGCCTTGAAATCATTTTCTAAAAATGTTAATCATATTTTGGTGTGTGTTGCTGTTGATTTATTTGAGTTTTATTCTTAATTGGGTCAGATGTGGACCCCGAACATTTGTGATAATTACAAGTGGGCCCCAAGTTGAAAAAGGTTGGGAACCCCTGAACTAGGTGAACCCGCCTGGCTGTAGAAAATATGTTTGCCTGACTAGTTGGTCTAGCACTGCACTGTTGTATTGAATTTGGACAAAATATATGACAACAAAACCCGAAGCGTACACTGCAGAAAGTCTAAAAGATATAGTTCAGAAGTACAAGTTATTACCAGTGGTCTAGCACTGCACTATTATGCTCACTTCATTACATTACATTACATTATACCTTGCTGATGCTTTCATCCAAAGGCAGGTTTGGTTGCTGGGGTACTTGGGAGACTGTGTAATTGGAGTTAGGATGTGTGATTACTTTGGTACTTGAAAGCGTGTGTGCGTGCATGTGTGCGTGTGTGTAGTTGGGGGAAGGGTGTGTAGTTGGGGGAAGGCTGTGTGATTACTGGGGTACTTGAACGTGTGGGTGTGTGATTACTGGGCTGCTTGGGAGAGTCCTAGAAAACAAGGGCTTACCGTAGTTTTGACCTTACACTAAACAGCTTTTCTTTCTGAATGAAATAGCTTTTTTCTTACTTTTGACTTCAATAAATCTCAAAACAACACAATTCTTCAACAGTACACAACAGTATTTTTTTATATAGAAATTGGGCCTGAAATTGGTTTGTTATCCAGCATATTCGTTTATGGCGTTTTGAACATGTTTGACTTTGACCTTGACATATGTTCCTTTGCTCTCAGAAATACAACGCCCCTCCCCCCGGATATATAGTGCTGACAAAAATAAAGGGAACACTGCCTTAAACCTAAGAGAACACTACAGTATCGAAGATATGAATGAATGAAATTTAGTGTTCTGGTGATACAGTGGAATATGATTTCACAGTCTGTTTTTACAGTTGTCCAATTGATTTGGAGTTGTATGCCTAGTAAGTTTGGTGTTGCCTTCATTTTTTGAGCAGTGTAGAGGATGATGATGCTGCCAATGATCCACAGTACTTAAATTGTGTGCACTTAAAAAAAGACCTCACAAAAGCATTGTGAACAATGAGTCCTCTGTTCACATAAAAGATGCCATGTTGACTCCCACGATTTTTTGAAAATGAAGAAAAAAGAGAGATATGTGCTTTGGTGCCCCCCCACCCCCCTCGTATGAAGTGGATGCCTTACTTGGGCGGTATAAATGCATTTCTGAGATGCCTCATGAGTTAGGTCATTGCTGTGCCGGGCCAGGCCGGCCTCCGCAGAATGTGCACATTGTGTGGGCACCCAAGAGTTTGTCCGTTACGTGTGGAAAATTGGACGAAATCTCATTAGGGGGAAAAGCATGTGCGGGTTCATCCCCGCAGAGTCACGGGATGGGAATGGGAATGCCGCTGGCCTGCAGGGCATGTATGGACCATGGCTGCCCTGTGCGATGGAATGCAAGATGGCGGCTTTCTGCATTAACCGAGTTTAGGTTCATAAATTTATGTATTGTGAATTCATCCTTTTACCGGTATTATGTTTTATTTATCGCATTCACCACATGTCGACGTGAGCTGTGTTAAAAAGAAGACAAAAACAAAATGGGGACATAAAATATGAGCGCACAGTCCATGTTAAGTAATTGGAATGTCATGCTGTGATGCTGACATGATGCTGACGTGCACATTGAAAATTCAAGATGGCTGATAAGTGTGAAGGCTATTCTAAAGTCCAGTTGCTTTACAGTGCAAGTACATTGTTTTGACTAAAGATGCCTAGTGCATGTTGTTGGGTATTTGTGTTGAATAATTATTTGTGTAGTCTTTCCGTCTTTACTCTGGGTGAGTAGACCTAATACAGAGGTCTTATCTATGTGGATGTGTCAAGCATGTGGCAAAATATTACTTATTTCTGCACCTTTAATGAGGGCTAGGACCAGCCTAGATTTGAACCAGCATCCCTTTGCCTCCTAGAACAACTGCAAAGCAAATACTGGCCACAGTTGTTCAGTATAGAGGACATTGGATGTTATGCATGTGTGCAGAAGAGGTTATGAAATGTGTGCAGGGAGACAGAGCGGAAGGAAGAAAGGACTAAAGAAAAGTATGAAAAGAGGAGGAAGGGGAGACGAAAGAGATTCAGCACAGAGTTCTTTAATGCGAGACGATCAGAGATGTGTGAAGAGGCTGAGATGTCACAATTGCAGGAAAGAGAATTGAGATGTATAGTAGCTATAGGCACAAGGAACTGAACCAGAGAGAGATATGCAGACGCAACTCAGCTAGGGAGAATGTCACCATCCAGGAGAGGAGAAAAGCCATCAAAATGCACAGGTGGGGTGGCAGAGAGAAAAGGGGGGAGAGAAAAAGAGACAACAGAGAAGTAGAGACCCAGAAACACTGACAACATCAAACTCAGATGGAGAATAAGATAATGCAACTATCCCAGGCAGGAGGAAAAAAATATGAGATTCAAATTCAAAGACAGTAAGTGCATAAGTCAGTGGGAGGGATGGAATGAGAGCGCCAGACAGCAGAGGAGAGGGGGGGGATTGAGATGTGTGGAGCTTAACAGAACGTACAGTAACCTCCTCACAAAAGCAAATAGAGACGTATGAAAGCAACTGACACAGATGGAGACAGACAGTGTGTGCCACCATCCCAGGCAAGCGTGAAGCTGTAATATAGCTGAGAGAGAGCGAGAGAGACGTAGTGCTGATGGGGAGGCTGATTGCCACGACGAAGCCTCGAAAACCCTTAGCAAGGCTGGAGGATGGAGTGCTGAGGTGGAGGTGGACCAGCAGCAGCAGCAGCAGCAGCAGCAGCAGCAGCAGCAGCAGCAGGAGGAGGAGGAGGAGGAGGAGATGGGGGGTGTAGAAAGCGCCCCATTTCCATTTCAAAGAGGCTCTCGTCATGTCGCTGTGCCTCGCAGCTAATTGGCAGCTTTACAGGGAGCACGGCGAGAGCGGGAGAGAGAGAGAGAAGGAGATGGAGAGAGTGAGTGAAGGAAGGAGAGGAGAAAGGGAAAGAAGGAAAGAAAGAAGGAGCATTGCAAGAGGGAGAAACAGCGGGAAGGAGGGAGATGGAAAGAGAGCGCTGTAAAGAGAAGGGTGTGTGAAAGCAAGACGGAGAGAGGGGAGAGAGCGAGATGGTGGGAGCTGAGAGAGGGAGAGAATGAGGGAGAAAGAGGGTGCACGGCAGGATAGAGGGAGACAGGGAAAGAGAGGGACGGAAGGAGAGGGATATAAAGAGGAGAGGGAGAGAGAAGGAGGTAGCTTGAAAGGAGAGAGAGAAGGAAGGAGCTGAGCGAGAGAGAGAGAGAGCGAGAGAGAGAGAGAGAGAGAGAGAGAGAGAGAGAGAGAGAGAGAGAGAGAGAGAGAGAGAGAGAGAGAGAGAGAGAGAGAGAGAGAGAGAGAGAGAGAGAGAGAGAGAGAGAGAGAGAGAGAGAGAGAGAGAGAGAGAGAGAGAGAGAGAGAGAGAGAGAGAGGAGCTTGAAAGAAGGAGAGAGAGAGGCAGACGGGGAACGAGAGGAATGGAAGGAGAGAAAGAGAAAGAGGGAGTGATGATACAGAGAAAGCGATAGAATGGGAACACTGCAGAATGAAAGAAGAGAGAGAGAGAGAAGGAGCGCAGAAAAGAGGGAGAGAGAAAAAGGCTG
>NC_085864.1:7504370-7524370 GCF_034702125.1 Engraulis encrasicolus | reverse complement strand
CCAGAGGATTAATTGGAGATAGACTTAGCATATACAGGAAGCAAAAAATGTGATGTAACAAATATCCATTGCATTAATTATAGTTAGGTAGGGTACCGTGCATTGGATGCAAAAATGTGATGCATCCCCAGACCTGATGTCAAAGCTTTATGACAATATTTGGAGATGGGTAGTGGAGGGTGTTTCTCAACGGGGCCTCTACAGCCCAATGCGTGCGTGACTGCGACCGTGACTGCTTGATGGTCTGTCCACAGAAGGTGCCATCTTGAGCAACCTTGCTTCTGAAAATGACTCGGTATGACGAAAAATCAGAGTCCCCACCCAACTGGGTGCGTGCATGCATGCGTGCGTGTGTGTGCATGCGCACAAATGTGTGTGAAGGATAATCCAAAAAAATGTACGTACATGCTGCTGTACTTTTCATCATGGTGGGTGTTCCCTCCCCCAACACAAAAAGCAGCCCATACATGGGCACTAGATTCTGGACTTTCGGCATCATGCTGCACTAACCTGCCTATCGCTGTGTATTTCCACTCAGCTTTGTGAGCTCACACAAGGGGTCTGGAGGACCTTTGAATTCACCTTGCTCCCAAAGCAAAATGCAGCAGAACCCATCAGGATTGCAGGGTTTTCAGAGATATGACACAGTCAAAATGTAAATGTAGTGGAGAACGGAGAGTAGACAGTTGTTTCCGCAACAATGGCCGCTTGCCAAGGCTCTCTCATCGGCATTGATTGATTTTAACTGTATTTTCGAATCTGTGAGTATTTAAAGTAGCTCACTGAGTCTGGCAAATGCTGATGGCGTAGGAAAGGGCAGCTCCACAGCCACAGCTCCAGGCCCTAACCTCTGGTGGTCTGACTGGGAGATTAAACCGCCTTTTCCTGATGAAAAACGTGCAGGAAAATAATTTAATTCATGTGTCTGGTCGGTCTAAATGCAAAAGCAAGCTATCAGTCTATGACTTGGGACTTCAAAGGAATTCACTTTATCAGATGAAGCGTCCAATCACTTAACTTAATAACTTAATATACACATGTGCAAATGCTCATCTCTCTCTCTCTCTCTCTCTCTCTCTCTCTCTCTCTCTCTCTCTCTCTCTGTCTCTCTCTCTCTCTCTCTCTCTCTCTCTCTCTCTCTCTCTCTCTCTCTCTCTCTCTCTCTCTCTCTCTCGCTCCCTTCTCCTGCTCTCTCTTTCTCACTCATTCACTCATACTTGTGCATGTAGTACAAACACACTGTCTAGCTGGCTGACTGCCAGGCACACACACTCGCGGACACACACATACGCACGGACACACACACCTTGAATGATCCATGAGGTTTTTCATCAGTGTATTGTATTTCCATGTAGAGTCTGCAGGAAAGCCCTCTCTGCCCTGACCCCCAGCCTCAGAGTAATGATGATGAGAGGGAGGAGGAAGAGGAAGAGGAGGAGGATGAAGAGGAGGGGAGGCCCCTCTTGAAAGCCTGGTAAGACAGCAGTGCACTTCAATGCACCTCATTATGAAGTAGATCAATATGGATGTCCACTGTCACAAACGCGCGCGCGCGCGCGCACACACACACACACACACACACACACACACGCTCACAAGCGCACACACACACACTACACACGCACACACATAATACACACGCACACACACACACACACACACACACTACACATGCACACACATAATACACACACACTACACACGTACACACATAATACACACGCACACACATGCATGTACACAAACAGCCCTCAAACACAACCCCTCCCACTCCTGTACACATACAAACACACCGCCCCCCCCCCCACACACACACACACACAAACACACACACACACACATGCAAACACAAACAGAAAAACATATCAGCGCAACCACCCCACCTACCCACCCACATATATACACCCCTCCCTCATCACACACGCTCCACTGCCATATAAGCATCCACAATCACCAGACACACACACACACACACACACACACACACACACACACACACACCACCCCCGTCTGACCCCCAGTCTGCCAGGTTTACTCCCCTCCCCCTCCCACCCCCTCTTAGCTGTATTGCATTATTGATTTGGCTGGTAGTACTGGCAGCTTTATTAGGGGGTGGTATTAGGCTTATGTCTTCACAGATAGAGGTGTGGCTGTCAGGGTGTGTGTGTGAGAGAGAGAGAGGGGGGGGGGGGCATACATGTACGTCAGGGGTGGAACTTAACATTTTTCCTCACCCGTCACTATGGCAGGTAGATTCTCAAATCTACCAGTCACTTACAATTTTTACCAGTCACCATTTTTACCAGTTCATATTCAACTGTTCCAAACATTGTAATGACAAGTAAGACCATTTTCTGATCAATACTTTTGTTTCAGAGGTCATAAATTCAGTTATTGTGATGCTTAAACCTTTGATGTTGAATACCGCATATAATTCAGCATTAACCCGGGCGCCTGTAGAAAAATTTCACCCGTCAAGGTGACAGGTGGGTTGACATATTTCACCCGCCAAAGGCCAAATTCACCGGTCATTGGCAGGTGGACGGGTGCTTATTTCCATCCCTGATGTACGTACATAAAGGCACAGAAGTGTTTCTCCAATCATCTAAAAGACTTTTTAAGCTCTACGCTGCTGGACATGGGGAAACCAGGCGCAAAGCATTAGGTCCGAACTGAAGAAGGATTTTGGATGAAGGGCACATTTTTGAAGAAGCTGTCTGCAATGTTCATGGCATAGTAGGTTAAGACAGGGTTGGGAAATCGTTGGGGGGGGGGGGGTGTCAGTAAATTAACCAGTGCTCTCCCCCATCCTCCTCCACGACTGCTGAGCATGGTACCTTCCCGCCGCACTGCTCCCTTTCGGGCGCCATTGGGGGCTGCCCCCTTGCATGGGTGAGGCATACATGCAGTTTTGTGTAGTGTGCACTTGTGTGCTGTGGAGTGCTGTGTCACAATGTTTCCCAGTTGGTCTTTCACTAAACATTAAAATTATATCGTGGGAACATTTGTCTAGAAGTGACCCCTTCCCCGTTTTCACCTCAATCCTGGCTGCCATTACTTGTAGCCTAGGTAGTAGACCTGTGCAATGTAAATGATTGGAGAAGGGGTTCACCTCTGTGAAAAAATGGCTGAATAATGTGAAAATGTCCATCTACACACTGTAAAAGGACAGTTGACCCCACCCCTGTGTTAAGGTAAGCCTGAGGCTATTTTGGGTGTGAGCAGTCAGCTTGTTGACCGGGTTCAGGATTTGAACCCAATTCCCATCCTCAGTCCCTGTGCCAGCGCTTGGCCCAACCCCAAATACTGAATGGCCATTCTTCCCCTAAGAAAGAATATAAAGTATATCTGTGCATTTAATTTATTTATTTCTGTTATTGTTTTTTGCGGGAGCATTATGACTAACTGGGTTGCCCTTTCACAATCTTCTGATTAGCTTTTATGCTATTGGCAAGGCTGCTGCGTTGGTACAAAGCCGCTGTTCTTTTTCTTAATGAGGATCCATTTGTATCCTGCACTGTCCTACTCTGCTGAACTCTTTCCTCTTCTCCCTCTGTCCCTCTCTTTCTTTCATTCTCATTCACATGTGTTTCTCTCATTCTTTCTTTCTCTCTCTCTCTCTCTCTCTCTCTCTCTCTCTCTCTCTCTCTCTCTCTCTCTCTCTCTCTCTCTCTCTCTCTCTCTCTCTCTGTCCCTCGTGCACTTCTGCCAACCCTTCAATCCTCTTCTCCCTCTCCACTCTATTGTTTCCTCCTCCTCCTCTCACCCTGCCCCCCTCCCTTCCCTTGCCTTGCCCATACTGCACTGCACCCCACTCCACTCCACCCCAACCCCCCCTCACTAATCTGCTCTGCTCTACTTCCCTCCTTTCATCTCCTGCTCCATCTCCTCCACCAACACCCCTACCCCCCTCCCTACTTCTCCTGTTCACGCCATCCTTCTCTTCTGCTCTCTAGCGCTGCCTGTTGGTCGGAGGACTCCACTGCAGGCCACCAGGGCTGGAGCTCCAGGCTGGGGCTGCAGAGGCTGGGCGGCTGGAGCTGGAGCCCCAGGGAGGTGCCAGGTGCCCTGGCCGTGTTGGGTCTTCTGATGGGTCTCCTCCTGGTGCTGCTGGCAGTCGCCTGGTACCCCACAGAGCCCTCCTCCTCCCCGTCGGCGCCCTCGGCATCAGCGTGTCACCGTGCCAACCGGCTGGGGCGCTCCTTCCACCTGGCGCTGACGTACGTCAATGGCCCTCCACCCACCTGAGCAGGAGGTGGAGGGAGGATAGGGAGGTGGCACCTCCTCATCACCACCCCCACCTCCACCTGTGCATCAGCACCCACCAATGACATTTCAGAGTGTGTGTTTTGCGTACGTGTGTTTTTTTTGTGAGCAACCACGAACCACCAACGTTTCATCAGAAACCATCAGTGTCAAAATGATGTCACATTTAAAATATGGGGGAGAGGGGAAATACGTTGCACCAGTACGTTGTGCCTTAGTTGGCCAGGTCAGGGTACAGTGTAAGCTTGGCTTGGCCACAATGGGGAGATTTACAGTAAATCACATTTCATTGTGCGGTCAGGATGAAACAGCCAGTGCCTTAGGAACAGATCCAGCTATCCTCGGCCAGAACTGGACCACTGGGAACCACATCATAAATAACCGAGTGTGTGTGTGTTTGTGTGTTAGTGTGTGTGTGGTTGTGTGTGAGTGCGTATTATTCTAAAAGGGTTTTTGGGAAGACATCTTTCTGTACAGCTAATCAATATCTTAAATATAGCAGTGCCTTTTGGAACAAGTAAAGTTTGATCACGTCCTTCCTTCCGTCCTTAGCAGGATAGCCATACACAACAGTTACAGTAGCCACAGCAGCAGCAGTATAGCATTATTATTATTCTCTTTACAAGAACCACTAGCTCAAGGCAGCACGTTAATATAGGATGGGCACTAGTTCAATATGTATGACTGCAGATAAGCTGATTAGATAGATTAAAGACATACAGTGGGCTGAGACCGAGGGAGACGGGGTGGATGGAGAAAAACACAGCACTATGGGACAACAGGGCCCACAATCCCTGGCTTATTCCTCTTCTTCCTCTGTCTGTCTCTCCTCCTCCTCCTCCTGTCCCTCTTTCCCTTCATCTCCTCCGAACACACAGTCCACTTTTCTTTTGCAGCTTTACAGATGATGGTAACTTGCATGTGGAAGCTAACTGAGCAAAGTGACTGAGCAACAGGATAGGCTCTTAAAATATTGTCTTTCTTTTCATATGGGGTTATTTGTGAAAAATGCCCCCCTTTATCTAGATTATCCTTGTAAAGAACACATTTGCCTAGAATCATTGATGATGTGCGCCATTTGCATTTATTGATCGAGTTGCTCTGTCATTATTGTTTACGAAGCGGTCCACGTATTTACCTTTACTGTATGAGGTGGGAGGCAATCCGTACTGCTTTATTCATTTGTGATGTTGATACATTATTGCAAAGGACATCTTCTACTGGAGTAGTCAGCTCTGTAGAATTACTTTTGTTGTTGGATTGAATACATTGTGCATTCTACTTCGGTAGTTTGGTTTGAGATTGGGCTGTGTACTTGCTAATTCTCTGCTATGCAGGGGGTGTGTGCAGGCGTGTGTGCACATGCGTGCGTGCGTGCGTACATGCACGAGCGTGTGTGTGCGTGTGTTTGTGTGTGTGTCTGCTGTGTGCAAAAAAAGTCCTGTAATAATTTAGTTTTTGTATGTTGTTTTGTTTTGCTTTGTTGCTACTGCCTGGGGAAATGGGGGTCAGTTCTCCACACAGCACCAAAGAGTTCTGCCCACAGTGGACCTAGCTCATAAATAACACAGTACACACTCAAGCTGTGCTGTGTGTGTGCATGCGTTTGTACGTGCATGCCTGCGTTTGTGTTTGTTTATATATTTTATTTGTAAAATGTCTGGCTGTCTGATTATGCACTTCCAATCAGTAGTTCAGTGGTCAACGCTTTTGAAAATAAATAATAAATGCTCATTCTTACAAGAGATATGAATTTGTACTAACCAAAGACTGTCAATAAGATATTGTGTTTTCCTATGTTATAATTAATAAACTATAACAAGCTAAGAAAACGTTCATGCTCTTTCTTTTGCATATGCCATCAAGTGTGTGTGTGTGTGTCTGTGTTTGCATACAAGCATGGCGATGTACTGTATCTCTATTTGCAACAAATGCAATACATGGGAAGTTCAGATATGTCTGCAGAATAGTGTACATATCCTTTATAGTCTATGAATTGTGTGTGCGGTGTATGAGCGAGTGTGTGTATGCGTTTGTCTGTCTGTCTGTCTGTCTGTCTGTCTGTCTGTCTGTCTGTGTGTGCTTGTTTGCATGCATGCAGTGAATGCATTGTATATGTGATGTGTGTATGAGCGAGTGTGCGTATGAGTCTGTGTACATGCAGTGAATGTGTACGTGTGTATGCGTGCGTGCGTTTGTCTGGCGTGCGTGCATGCTTGTTTGCATGCATGCAGTGAATGCATTGTATATGTGATGTGTGTATGAGTGGGTGTGCATATGAGTTTGTGTACGTGTGTGTGTGTGCGTGCGTGTGCGTGCGCGCTTGTCTGTCTGTGGCGTGCGTACGTGCGTGCTTGTTTGCATGCATGCAGTGAATGCATTGAATATGTGATGTGTGTGAGTGGGAGTGCATATGAGTTTGGGTACGTGTTTGTGTGTGTGCGTGCGTGTGCGCTTGTCTGTCTGTGGCGTGTGTACGTGCGTGCTTGTTTGCATGCATGCAGTGAATGCAATGTATGTGTGTAATGTGATGTAGTGTGTGACTGATTGGCGGAGGGTCAGTGGCCCCTGCTGCTTATGCCTATTTGGGTTAGTGGGCAGAATCAAAGGGGGTTTTGTATGAGCATGGGAGGCAAGGGGAGGTGGGTAGGCGGGTAGATGGATGGATGTTGTAGTGGTGGTGGAGGGTGGAGGGGAGCACTGACTGCAGAGAAGAGTGCAGTGCACAGTGCAGTGCACAGCAGCAAACAAAACGTTCAGCAAAAAAGTCCAATGCACAAGAATGTCTTCAATTCAATTACAGAACCACAGAAACCAGGAAGCAAGGGGGAGGAGGAAAAGAAAAGAGATTTCAAACTGGAGGAATTTGCAGATGGCCTTTCAGACCTGTCCTGTCGCTGTGCCGTTCTATGCTTTGCTTTGCTATGCTGTGTGTTGTACTGTGAGACAGAGTGTTGTGAAGCACAACATGAGAGGGACGTTTCAGGGCCACTGCTTTCAGAGCACGCTGATCTGAGCAGCTCTGAGTTTGAGTTAGGATGGAAGTGAACCGAACAGGGGTCATCATCATTCAGGGTTTACTGTTCAGGAGACCCATCGTTCTACAGCAAGAATGTAGAACTGCAGCCATCATTTGGATATGCTCCTGAAGTATGTACGTGTATGCGTGTGTGCATGTATGGCATGTACGTCAATTGTGCAATTCCATTGTCTAGACCCAACCATATCTCGGGCCCTTCGTGAAGTCTTTACGAGAAAAACAGAAAAAATCATAAGCCATCATAATCATAGACCATAAACGCCATCAGTTTCCAGAAATGTCTGTGTGCGCGTCCGTCAACGTATCCAACTGTGCCCTCCAAAGTTTGTATGTGTTCTTCACATGTATTTACCCGAAGAAGGCTGTCATACTAGCCTTCCCTGAGTGAAAGAGCTTTAGGGGAGAGATGACCACAGCTATCCAGTGCCATTTTATAAACACTTTCCTCTTTTGATTTTTGTTTTGTTTTGGAATTTCATTGGCCGTATACAACTTAAAGGCAAACATAAGCATACATACAGTCAGGGCCGCTGACAGCTTTTGATGGGCCCAGGACAAAGTCACCTGAAAGGGCTCCCCATCCAATACACACAAAGTAATGAAAACCCAATTTTGGGCCCCCTGTCATATGTCCACCTCCATAACCACTATACCACGGTTGCCCTTTGGAATAACCTCTGGTGATGTGCCAGGCTGATCACTCACCCACATCACACCCACCTTTTCAGACTGCACAAAAGAAATGCCTCCCCATTTTATGGAGGCCATTAGTGGGGGTGTTTTATGATCATCATATTATCACCGACATCAGGAGGAGATCAGTGTTTTACACTCCCGCTATATTTTACTTCCTGCCGCCATACAACACCTAATGGACCATTAGTATTTCACAGCAACAGGCCAATTTGTGTGTGTGTGTGTGTGCGTGCGTGCGTGCGTGCGTGCGTGCGTGCGTGCGTGCGTGCGTGCGTGCGTGCATTCGTGCGTGCATTCGTGCGTGCGTGCGTGTGTGTGTCTGACTATGAAATGATAAAACAAAACACAATTTGGATAAATCTTAATGTGATTTTGCCAATAAAAATTTTCTCAGTGAAACAGGCATATTCCATTATGCAGTCATTTCTGTGTTAAAATTCAAGTCGATGGGCCTGCCTATATTCCCCAAAAAACACTCATCTAGCACATCATACCAACATTGGTATGACATTGCAAAACGTCACCAACATGCTGTGTTAAGACTTGGACGTTACAATTTTGGTGACAATAATAAGGTTGGAACAAAGGCTCTACAAAAAGGGGGTTAATCACTTCTAGCTGTTTACTCTTCATGATGATAAATTGACAGAGGAAAAGGATTCACCATAGCAAATAGAAGGTATAGCTGGGTGCAGAGCTTAAAGAATCAAACAGATTAGTATTAATGAATGAATGTCTTTATTGACATTGTACAGCGGGGATCCCCAAACTAAGGCCCGGTGGCCGGATGCGGCCCGCCAAGCCCCTTCGACCGGCCCTCCACCTCTCTGCATCTCACCATTTGAACTGACCCAAAGACGCAATCCTCACAGAAAATAAAGGTCAAATATACTTTTTTAATATTTTATTTTGTTTATCAACAGGCTTTCCTACAGTTTAATTTTCACTAACTTAGTGTGAATCACCAGAAGTTTCTTGTCTTGATAGTTTCTCATCTCAATGTAATATAAACAGGCCTACCATTTCTATTGTTTCACTTCTAAACTGTAAATCACCATATGTTTCTAACCTTTCCTTGCTATTTTTACATGGTTATTGGAAATTAAAAGGAATACCTGTGGTATTTAAAATTGAAAAACATGTGAAGTACTCACTCACTTCTTTTGCAAATCACTTGTAATGATGAGCTATTTTGTGCTAGAAATTATGCATGAAGGAAGCGAAGGACAGCACTCTTCAGATTTTTCTCTGTTTATTCACCTACTGTATGAATGTTTTGGGAAGAGCCCTTCTTCAGCGTGTAATGGCGATTGCTGTGCTAGAAATTATGGCCATAACAGGCAGTGGCCTAGTATACAGCCCACATGATTGATCCCGGCCCCTGATCACAGTCAGGAACGATGATGTGGCCCCCAGAGAAAAAAGTTTGGGGACCCCTGTTGTACAGGTACAACGGAATCAGTAAAGTGCAGAATAAACCGGGGTCTTCATTTATGTGGCTGCAGGTTTTGGCCGTTAGACATGACTTCTCCCTTGACCTCTGGTCATAAGACGTCATTACAGTGCTGGGAGCAGAAAAAGTATGGCCCAGGAATTTTTGCATGCCCCCTCTTAAATTGAGGGCCCGTCTAAGAAAATACAAAAAAACACACAAAAAAACCTTAAGACCTTGGTCCTAAGACATTAACCCCTGGAGACTGTTGGCCCACCGGGTAAATGCCATGTATGCCAGGTCACCAGTCCATGCTAGCTGGGTGAGGAAAAGGAGTCACCATAGTTTTCCTCCCCCTAAGGACAGACCATTAAAAACTGGGACAATCAGGTAAAACCAGGGCAGGTGGCAACACTACTGGTCATAGCTGGATTGGCCAGAGGGTATACAGGGCATTTGCCTGGTGGACTGTTGATGATTTTGGCCTGGTCCTCCCCTCACTGTAGTAGTGTCAGTCCTCATTCTGCCACAGCTGACCTCTCTGAGTCAGATTTAAATATTTATTTTGGCTGTTGTGGTCAAAACAGCTCGAAACAGAGGACTAAAAATGTTGTCACAGGCTTCATTGTCTCTCTCAATGCCTGGTGGATCGGTGTTGGCTGAAAATGACTAGCCTGATTTTTTTCGCCCAGCCCAGCCCTGCTACTGGGTGAGAGAAAGGAGTCACCAGAGCAGATGCAAATGGAAGGTAGGCCTCCAATCACTAGCTGGGTTAATTCCACCTACCCCCTGTTGACCAGATCAGAGTGGCACAATGGCAAGACTCTTAACCCGATACCCACTCCTGGGGCGCTGGGTGGCATCCAGCATGGCACCCAATCGCTAGCATGCGACATGCGGTGTGTGAAAGTGTGTGTCTGTGTGTGTGTGTTTGTGTGCGTGCGTGCGTGCGTGCGTGCGTGCGTGCGTGCAAGGGTGCAAGGGTGCAGAGAGGCATTCAAATTGTAAGGCACTTTGGGCACTCTGAAAAGATTTAGAAGCACCTTATACAATCCATTAAGCATATCAATTCTATAAATATGCATATTTTATCATTATTCACTCACATTCCAGTATCTGATAAATGTCCTTTTTATAGCATCCTCTAGGCTATCCAAATTCACTTTTAACAATTGGGTCATCTTGTGGATTTGTTTCAATACAATACTGTTATAGCATCCTAAGGCGAACAGTTCCATTACTGGTACTATTCTTTGAATAGTACCTACCATAGCAGAACACAACTACAACATTACACAGTCATTAGTGATACATTTTAATTTGGTTATTGCCATTCTAATAACAACAAACGTGTAACGAGTTGTGTTTTTCCCTTTCTTTGCACTTTTGCAGGTTGACACTTCAGTGCAACCAGAGTAGGAAATAAGACAAGAAAAAATTGGTGCAGAACGGATGTCAGATGGCAGACTGTTGTAAGTGCATCTGATGAAGACATGCATCAGAGTTAAAGAGATTTATTGTCATTGAAGGCAATGCATTTGTGTGTGTTGAAATTGTGTGTTGAAAAGTCTCAATGAACTTTTAAGAAATAAAAAAGCAAAGGAAGAAGACATCTGTGCTGCACCAGTTTTTAGCCCCCCAAAATATATTTCTTCAAAACCTGTGTGTGGTGTATTTTTATGTTGCCCCTGTAAGCCACCTCTGGTTGTCCTCGGGTAGCCTCATGGTGGCCTAGTTTTAAACCACAGACTCTGACTCATCTGCAGACATGGCTGTCTGGGAATGACCAGTGCCCTCTCTCTCTCTCTCTCTCTCTCTCTCTCTCTCTCTCTCTCTCTCTCACTGTGTCTGTGTCTTTCACTCACTCTCTCTGTCTCTCTCTATCTCCGTCTGTCTGTCTGTTTGTCTGTGTCTCTTTCTCTCTCTCACACACACAATCTGTCTGTCTATCGGCCGGTCTGTCTGTCTGTCTGTCTGTCTGTCTGTCTGTCTGTCTGTCTGTCTGTCTCTCTGTCTCTCTGTCTCTCTGTCTCTCTGTCTCTCCGTCTTCCAGCATAGCATCACCTGTCAGCACATGGTCCATTGTCTCACACTGTTGATTGTTTTCGCACAACAATGCCCTCAGACTCGACTCGATTTGATTGGATGTGATTTGATTTGGATGTGGACGGACGTGTGGAGAGTCTGCTGAGAGCATCTGGTGACTGACTAGGCCAGTCCCCATGGTGACCTTGCAATGTGTGCCACATGATGGCCAATGACACTAAAGCCTAGAAAGCAGGGCCCTAAATAATCATTTTTTTCACCACCAGCCAAAATGGCTAGTAGATCTTACATCTTACTCGACAAACACACACTCACTAATGGGTCAAAATGGTTAGTAAGGTGGTCTTTTATACCTACCAGCCAAAATGAAATTTCACCAACATTTGGTCGGTCGGTTGTTAATGTAGAGCCCTACTAGTATGTATGATTGTTTTATCTAGCAGGATGGAAAATGTGTTGGGGAAGGATATGTAGAACTGTTGTGTGTTAACTGTTTGAGTTCTGTAGCGCTATAGCACTGAATGTCATGCTATACAACCTGCTGAAGCCTGTATGTGTAAGTGTGCGTGCGTGTGTGTGTGTGTGCGTGTGCATGTGTGTGCATGTGTGTGTATGAGTGTACCCTGTGTGTGTGTGTGTGTGTGTGTGTGTGTG
The DNA here is from genome assembly GCF_034702125.1 of Engraulis encrasicolus. Classification (NCBI taxonomy): domain Eukaryota; kingdom Metazoa; phylum Chordata; class Actinopteri; order Clupeiformes; family Engraulidae; genus Engraulis; species Engraulis encrasicolus. The sequence goes on along the minus strand of NC_085864.1, from coordinate 7,512,236 downwards.
TGTGTGTGTGTGTGTGTGTGTGTGTGTGTGTGTGTCCCACATTCCAAAATTTGTTCAGGAAGCTGAAAAATGTGGAGTGAGTTTCATCTGCCCTGACTCCAATTAGGACACCAGCATAAGGTGTGTGTGTGTGTGTGTGTGTGTGTGTGTGTGTGTGTGTGTGTGTGTGTGTGTGTGTGTGTGTGTGTGTGTGTGTGTGTGTGTGTGTGTGTGTGTGTGTGTGTGTGCGTGCGTGTGTGTGCGTGTGTGTGTGCGTGTGTGTCTGTGCGTGTGTGTCTGTGCGTGTGCGTGTGTGTGTGTGCGCGCGTGTGTGTGCGTGTGTGTGTGTGTGTGTGTGTGTGTGTGTGTGTGTGTGTGTGTGTGTGTGTGTGAGAGACAGTGGTGTAGTCTACTTTGTTATGGTGGGTATATTGTATATTTGAGCATTTTCTGAAGTGGGTATATTGTATATACTTGTGCTATTCAAAACAATGGATCAATCAATTTTAAGTGGGAATAATGAAATCCCAGAAATTTAGAAGTGGGTATACTCCATATACCCGCGTTCTACGTAGACTACACCACTGGTGTGTGAGTGAAAAAAGTTCCCTCCTGAATTATGCTGTATGTTCAGTAATGCTGAGTGGAATAGTCTGAACGTTGCAACCTCCTATTGACTGATCACTATTAATTTAAGTTGAATTCGAGTCGGGCTGCGAACACTTGTGAGATTTTCAAATGGGCCCCAAATTGGAAAAGGTTCAGAGAGTATTGCAGAGATCATATCAGCCTAGTCTCATGCAATTGCGTAAAATACAATGCGAGTCAAGGACCACTTTTGACATTGTACTTCACGTGTTTGTGTTTTTACGTTGATATTAAAGCTGTGTGAAATGCTAAAATGTGCATTTGAACAAAACAATTCCTAAACCTAACCTGTCAGTAAAGGGATGTGCTTGCTACGTGTGTTTTGTCTGAAAAGGCGTTGCTACATGGAGTAAAATACAACGTGAAAATTTGAAAGAGCGTAACCCTCAATGTGAAAATGGTGTCTAACCATACGTTATGTCATTCATATGCCTTCTCATCTGGACAGGTCATTCACCAGGCCAGTATGGTGGCGCATAGTAGAGTCCATTACTGAGTTTTAGGAACACCTCTTGGATGGCATTAATACGATTGGCCTGACTCAGGACTGACCTCATGGATCTTATCAGGGTCAGAGAGAGAGAGAGAGGCAGACAGATAGCCAGACAGACAGAGAAAGAGGTGGGGGTGGAGTGAGGGAGGAAGAGAGGGAGGGAGAGGGACAGACGGAGACAGAGGGAGAGAGGGAAAGGGCCAACCTAATTTCTCTCCACGACCTACAGAACTTTGGTGTCATCCTCACTTTTTATTTTATTGATTTATTTACAGCCATCATGATATCTGCTACCAATATCACTTCCACTTATGTTAGACTATATTGTATAATACAAAGTGTTTTAGTATATTAATTACATGTGATTAATTATTTATTTTAATAATAATTAATATGATGTGGTTCCTGAAGCTAATAATTATATGCTACACTGCAAATCCTAACTATGCATAAAGGGTGCACTCTTTCTTTCTTGTGTTTCTTGTTTTACACCCTGATTATTTTTTTTACATATTTTAGGGTATATCATACAAAGTAATATGCGACTATTGAAGTTACTTATCATTTGTTTTATAATATAGCAAACTCTTGCTGTGCATTTGTGGTTTGTTCTCCTGTGTGTCCTGGAGGGCAATGATACCAATGTATACCCTATTTATTTACTTGCTATATACTAAAAACTGTTAGGGTATGCCAATAATATATGTGATTAATGAAGTGACTAATTATTATTTATCATTGAAGCTACTAATTGCTGTGCTTAGGGCTTGCAGCTCCTGTCCAGCCGTGTCTTTGAGAGCAATGTCATGGAGGAGAAGCAGAGAGAGGCAGAGGTTGCAGCGTTTGCATAGTAAATCTCATTTGCATGGTTTAGTCATGAGTTTGTTTACGAGTGCGCCTGACCTTTCTCGATGCCCTGCCCACACCACACGTGCTCAGAGGCGGTTAATTCTATACTGGGCTGGCCTGGGCTGTACTGCTGCTCATCTGCTTTGCTCTCTCTCTCCCCCAACCGCCAGTCAGAGCAACGCAGCACATCGCTTGCCTGGTTAACACCAGACGATCTCAAAAGGCTTGACGTTTGGCATATACTTTACGTAGCCCATAGCCAATCGTGTCAGTTGTATCTATTCAAACAAACTGCAGTCATTGCCTTTCCACCCCTCCCACATTCTCTGATTGGAGATCAAGATCTGGAACCCTCGCTGAGGAATAGAATCCATGCTGTCTTTGGGATTGTAACGATAGTGCAAAGCAGCAGGAGATTTCTCAGGCTAGCACATTGCAGTGACTGAGGACACTGCTGCACAGCAGTCTGAACGGATACAACTTTACCATCTGTAGCCTCTTACCGCAGACGGGCCCGTCGACGGGCCTATTCACTCTTTGCTGAGAACAAACCTATGGCACATCATAACAACATTGCTATGACAATGCAGAGAGTCTTAAGTAACCAATTAAGACTTGGTGATTACCATGACAATAAGGCTATAACAGAGGTCACCCCCTGCCGAAAAAAAATGCCCAATACCTGTCCCTCCCCAGGGCCACATACGTATGGTCAGAAAGACATACTGTAGGCCTATAGTACACACTTCATAGTTCACCTGCTTATTAAAGCCTGGAATGTACTGTATGTAAGTAGTACTATATCGGATGACATACGTGTTCAATATACTGCTTTTCACTGTAGTATCTTGTTGGTATATTGAAGTATACTACAACTACTACTACTGCTACTTCTACTACTACTATTTTGTAGGCTACTTACCTACGTACCTAATATTAGTCATTCTCTCTCTCTCTCTCTCTCTCTCTCTCTCTCTCTCTCTCTCTCTCTCTCTCTCTCTCTCTCTCTCTCTCTCTCTCTCTCTCTCTCTCTCTCTCTCTCTCTCTCTCTCCAACTCAGAGCAGCGACTGATGACCCATTTGTACAGTAGTCTGAATGGATATAACTTCATTGTATTTGACTCTCATCTCTGGCTATGTGATGATTGGTGGTCCGGTAGTGCAACTCACTGACTGACTCTGAAAGGTAATGTGAAAGTGAAGTGAAAGCCCAACTGGGACTCCAACTCCCATAGTCATTGTGACACAGCAGTTCACAGCACACATGTACACACTGCACACAACAAAATTGCATTTATGCCTCACCTGTGCAAGGGAGCATCCCCCAATGACGACCCAAGGGAGCAGTGTGGCGGGACGGTACCAAGCTCAGGGTACCTCAGTCATGGAGCAGGATGGGGGAGAGCACTGGTTAATTACTACCCCACCAACCTGGCAGGTCGAGAGTTGAACCGGCAACCTTTGGGATACAAGTTCTGGACTGATGGCCTAACCGCTTACCCATGACTGCACTACACGAGTGAGTAATGAGTGAGTAAACAATGAGTGAGTAAAGCGTGTGTGTCCAGTCCAGTCCGAGCCAAGTGCAGCCAAGCGAAGCCAAGGTTGTGGGCTGGAGATAATTGCCCTGCGGTGTCTAACTGGCTGAGGGAGATTGACCCTGCTCTCATCTCAGGACACCTGAGCTCTGCAGGTGAAGGGAGTTCATACGCACGGGCCACTCAGGCCAGTCGGGCCAGTCCTCCTCTTAAGTTGTCAGACACACCAAGGTGTCGCGGAACGGAAGCGAGACGAATGAGGTCTTTCTGCTTCGTTTTGGCCGGTGTGTTCTACTCTGGCTTCCATACCGACAGCGTCGGCGTGCGCAGCCAGTCCTGTTCAAAATCCCCCCACAGTCAAAGTTACTTTGCCATTTATTTCAATGGGACGCTGCCAGTCACTGCCGCCCAAAATCCGCTCGAGTTCTATTTTCCAAATGCAACACAGAGCTGAGCCGGCTCCCGCACCGCTGATGCCCAACTACCGCCGGTTGGTGTGGAAGGACAGATATGTTTCCATGTATTAGCCACCGCCGGTAAAAATCTCCTCTGTCCCTCTTTGGTGGGAAGGCGGCCTAACTCAAATGCATTCACTCAGACCAGTCTTCCTCTTACCTCAAACTCATTCACCTCAAGCCAGTCTTCCTCTTAACTCATTCATTAAACACATTCACTCCCCTCCACTGCTCAAGCTATGGCTGTCTGAACTCAATCATTTTGGGTTCATACCATTGTCCTACCTCCCATCCTAGACCTGTGCTTGTGGCCTCGCACTTTGTGGCAAAAGCAATGGCAAAATACTGAAAAAATCATCTACTGTACGCTATGATGTAATAATCCAATTATGTTCGAGACTGGAAAACTGTCAGGGAAGGACATCTTTAGCAAGTGCAGTTTTCTGGCCTCACACTGTGGAAATGGTGACGAGGAGAATCTTCATTGGCCTACTAATGGCTCATTTCAGCATCTGACTTGTTTTGGTGATAAATTAACCGGAGTAAAGTGATCATTTGAAAACAGCACACATTCATTCAGCTTTCTGTCGAGGGACACTAGGCAAACTATTGATTTGAATAAACCTTCACGAGTCCCGAATTAAACATTTACACGAGAAAAAACATTCTCCCAGTGGCTTCCGTGGTGCATTTGCATGATCAAGTAGACGTTTGTATCAACTGCTGGCACTCTGGGATGAGAGGCATGAGGGGAGAAAAAAAGACAGTGTACAGTAGTGTTTCTCAACGGGGGTTCTGCAATCCCCCAGGGGGCATTAGTGAGCCCTCAGGAGGGATTGAGAAGGAGACAGCTGAGTGGGGGCTCAGTTGCCATTCGGGGGCGTTAGTCTTTTTTTATTTTTCAATACTAAGGGGGTGCATTGTCAGGCTTATCAGGAGGTCAAGGGGGCCATTGGGAGCGTTATGATGAGGTCAAAGGGGCATTTGTTCAAAAAAGGTTGAGAACCACCGGTGTAGATTTTAGCATCATGCAAAGGTAGTTTTATTTCATGCTTGTGCATTCCCCGTTTTGGTGCAATGCCTCTGCATGTTAACTCGTGCTCTACAATGCCATAGAAAAGCAGTTTTGTCACAGTACCAGGCTCGCACGAGGCAAGTAGTTCTCCCACCGTCGTGACACATTTCTGTTGCTAAACACAAAAAATACTGAGCTGTGCCCTAAACAAAACCATCTCTAACCCTATCAGTAAAGCAACATTTTTGCCACTTTACTTTTGCCAACAAGAGTGAAACAAGGAAAGTGGCAAAATAGCGCCCAGACCAAAATCAGCCTGAACTGTGACTTGTCAAAAGCCGATGTAGGACACAAGTTAACATGCAAAGTCGTGGTGTGGACAGGACACACGATAGATGGTACAAGCCGGCGTGTTATCCAAACACAGTTGCATGATGCTATATTGCAATTTCCAGGCAGGAATCAGAACCTCCAGAAATGGACCTCGTTTCTTGAAAGCAGCGTCGCTAACCAGTTAGCAACTTAATATTTAAAATTAGCTGCCACTTGGCCAGGACTCCCTGGAGGAAGAGTCACTGTGACTCAATGGGACCTTCCTGGTTAAACAAAGGTTAAATGAAAAATAAAAAGTAGGTTGGCAATGGGAAATTGCACTGCAACCAAGTGAGTTGCTAACGACAGTGTCGAGGAATGCACCCCTGCATCACTTCAATACAAACAATGCCACAGCACTACCCTAATCAGGCCACCATATGTACTATAACACAACCTTAAAATACAATATAGGCCCTATCTAAGTGTGCATTGCTATTATTATATTTAGTTTTTATATTTTTTAATTTGAAATATTTTTCAATGAATGTCGCTACTAATGTTGCTGCATCTGTCTGCTTGACACTACACCGCTTGCTCTCCTTACCCCAGCTCGTCATAACTACACATTCACTACTCTCCTTAGCACCAGCACTACACATTCCCTACTCAGCGTGACATAACCTACTCAGCGTGACATAACCCTAGACATTCACTCCTCTCCTTAACCCAGTCCGTCAAAATGGTGTTTAGTTCCATTGACGACTATGGGCTATGTTGGCGTCATGTCTAATACTGATAACTAGATTACACATTAGCTCCTCTCCTTAACCCAATCCGTCATATCACTACACATTCTCTGCTTTTCTCTCCTTGCTTTGTCCAGCCTGCCATAACACTACACATCAACTGCTCTCCTTACCCCAGCCCGTCATGACACTCACTCTACAATCTCTCTCTCTCCTCTAATAAGCCTAGCCCATCATAACACTACACTGCACACTACACCCTGCTCGCCTTAGCATGACATGGCAATGTACATCCCTCGTTCTCCTCAACCCAACCTAACATAAAGCCACGCATTCAGTAGTCTCCAGTCATAACATACATATTCACTGCTGTCTTCAGCTCAGCCCACCATAACATGCATACAGTATCTTCCCTGCTCTTCTCTCCTCAACCCAGACCACCAGAAGAGCGGCTGCTGACAGCTTTGGGTGGGCCGGGACAAAACCATCTGACAACCAACCTCTCTCCCTCCCTGGGCCCAGGACAAATGACCTAACGTAACGCCACACATTCAGTAGTCTCCCGTCATAACATTACACATAAATTGTCCTCAGCATAGCCCGCCATAACATACGTGCAGTATCTTCCCTGCTCTTCTCTCCTCTGCCCAGACCGTCATAAGATCAAGCCCGTCCTGGAAAAAAAATCCATCTGAAAGCCCCCTCTCTCACTGGGCCCGGGAGTCGAGACAACACCACCCCACCCCCCATCCCGCCTTGCCATCACACTACACATTCACTGTTTTTCTCTCCGTTACACAACTCTCAGGCAGCTAATTGAAATCCTTTGAACTCCCATGGAAATCCACTTTATGGATAGACACATACTCTCACTCAGTCGTTATCTCACTTAGTGGCTTGCACGCAAGCTTGCACAAACGTGCTGTTACAGTACCCTCACTCCCTCTCACACACACACATGCGTAAACAAACACGCATGCATACTGTCACTCACTCACCCTGGTGCACGCCCACATGCACACACATGCACACACACGCACAGTATTATTCAGGAGAGAACTTTTTTCACTCATACACACACACGCACGCACGCACGCACGCACGCACGCACGCACGCACGCACGCACGCACGCACGCACGCACGCACGCACGCACGCACGCACGCACGCACGCACGCACACACACACACACACACACACACACACACACACACACACACACACACACACACACACACACACAACAAGCATTATGCACACACATAAATAAGCACACATACAAAACAAAACAAACACATAGGCTACAAAACAAATTCATACATAAACAAACAAACAAACGCACACACAGACTCACACACCACCAGGACATACACTAACTAAGCACTTCCCACACCTCCCCCCCACCCCCTCCAGTGATGAGGTGGCAGTGTTGTGCTGTGCTGTCCTGTTGTACAATGGCGGCCATTGCTGCACACGTAGCCTATACTGTGCTCTGCCTGGAAGCATATGTGCACCACGACAACTCAAACAAACATAAGCAGCTAATCGACAAGCTCCATCACCTATTGGTCAAACCCCTCCAGGCATCCCTCCCTCCTCTTACCTCCCCTCCTCCCTCCCTCCTTTCCTCGTCTTCCTCCTGCCCTGCCCCCAACCCCACCCAAACCCGTCCTGACAACCCCACCCCCACCCAGCCTCAACCCCCCCGGGCCTGGCCCGATCACCCAGGCAGGAGGACAGCAACAGCACAGGGCAGCGCAGCGCAGCAACAGCGGTGATCGAGGTTGACAGGCTGTGCACACATAAAGAGATTAGGCTGAAATCCCTGG